>NW_023998457.1:4504067-4566856 GCF_014805625.2 Glossina fuscipes
GTTTACTAACGGACGACATGGAATAACCTAGAAAAGAAGAATTTACTTACGGACGACCTGAAAAGAAGAGTTTACAGTTAGGAAGGGATTATATTTTTTAAAACAAAAATTTCCCTTATTTCTTGTACACATTAGTGTGTTATGCTTATGTTTAAAATCTGAATTTGATTTCATCATTAAAACGTGAATGCTTAATTTATTACGTTGGAATACATTAATTATGGTATCATAGGCAACGAGAGATATATTGATGTTCGCTAATTAATTTGTTTTATATACAAAAGCTCGACCGCAAACCGAAAATTGAGTAGCTATCGCACGATGATGAATAGACTATGTTGTGCAAAGAGTGCCAGCAGCCAAGCTTTTACATACCCATCATTCCTAACTAATCAATAACAAGTAAGAAAATTATATTCGATCGTCACCGAATCTTTTACACCAAGTGCAGTTATGAGCAAATGCGGGCGACTTCTTCTATCTTCAAAACAAAAGTGAAAATTTTATAAGATGTATATGTAGTACTTTATGAGTAACAACCAAAAAACTTGGAGAGAAAAGATATTCACAATTTTGGTTGCTTAGCTCTGTGAACGATGTAGGTGTGTCCTTTGACCGATTTTATATTGTATTCAGATTCTTTTGCCAACTTGCAGGCGATGTCTTCATATTTGTTAAGTATTTTTTACGGTGAATAGCGTACACTTGAGCAGACGGACAGACGGACATACATAACCGCATTCCAAATTTGAAATTGGCCAAAAATTTGTACTCTTTATAGAATTTTTGAAGCGTGCATTGTAAAGATAATAAAAAAAATTAAATTTTGATACAGTATATATTGGGAAGTCATGGTCAATTTTTCTCAATTTGTGCAACTACTGCAGCATCGCCTATAGAATATACGTTGAAATTCATGTTGATTTGTTTTCTGTAGTTTATGAGTAAAAAAACAATTTCTTATTCCTTTTGATAAACAGAGGTGTTCTCAGTTGACGTGAAATTGTAGCCGCGTCCTACGACCGATTTGGCCCATTTTCCATACCAACCTGCCTGCAAGAGCTTCCATTGTTCCTGTCGAATTTGACGTCAATAGATTCATTTTTGCCGGAAGAATGTCTATAATAGACATTACACAGACGGATAGACGGACATGCTTAAATCGATATAGAATTTGATGCTGACCGAGAATAAATATATACCCTATGGGCTCTTTAAAGCTTCCATCTGGGTGATGCAAACGTTTTGACAAAATGAATATACCCTCCGTGATGGATATACAAAAAAAAAAGAATTTTATGAATAGTGGGCATATTAGCGGCATGATAGGAACCGTTTTTACATATTTGCAACAAATTGTAATTCAGTATCTGATGTAGAGAGAAGACGTATAAAACCACAGGAATGCCACTAGAAACGTATGCGGCAAGTTACGGATTTCTGTACTAATATTTGTTACTTTGAGCGTGACGACAACTAAAACAACAAGGTTGATATCAGTCCGATATAAGGCGAATAATGATCTTGTATTTATTGTACACACTTTTATGGGCCACAGATTGTCAAAATAAAAAAATATCCGTTCCTCTGTGAAGAGTATAAAAATTGATACACATATCGCGTCAGTTAATAACGTCGCAGGGATACATATAAACGTCGCCACAGTTGAAAAATCCATATGATTTTTAGATCTTACCAATTTTCAAACGAAATTTGTCAACATTTTAACGACATTGCGACCATTACTTTACAAGTTCGTCTTGCTTTAGTGACGTTACTCTTTCACAACCAGCGTTGACTTGAAAGACATTATGGCGATTCTTGTTTATTAAAAAAACGAATTTGTTGATGATTTGCTGTCTTCTGATGATGCCAAATGCAGTCGTTCCAGAGAGCATAAGAGAAAGTGCGCTAAATCGTTTTTGAAGATCGAAAAGTGAACATAGGTGGGAAAAGCTGAAATCATAGTGCTATCAGAAAGGAGTGCATCCACTAATAGGAATGAATATTTATCAATGAGAAATCTCTGCTCAGAAAGGCTACCGCGTTTGCTTACTTTTCACCAAAAGCAGCATTTCCTTAGAGCTATTTAGGTGCAGTTAAAAGGATCTTTTCATGGAATATGTGAAACGTGGATTCATCACCACACTCAGAATCAAATTGGCAGCCAGAAGAGTCAATGGCAACCAGCAAAGACCGTCCAAAAAAGTCGACCGGGCAAAAAGGCTCACTAGTGAACATTACGTAGCACTGTTGGTACATTTGAAAGGAGAAATTGGTGTTACGGACTTAATCGTCATGTCTCATGTACAGTTGATTCGCAAGTACACAACAACATAAGAATAATTATTCTCTTTTCTAAAAACATGATTTTAATTACATCTTACACCATTTGTGGTGCAGATTATAGTAACTTTTTGCGGACACACAATACCCAGAAGTGCTTTTAATAGGTCCATCTCCTCTTATACCAATCGACGAAAACTCGTTTAGTAATAGTACTTCGACATTCTAAATTGATATGAAAAATGTAGTTCAGCTGGGGCAATTTTCTGAATCTCCTCTTATGCGATCGACCATTCCCACGAAAATTGAATCCTTACATCGTAAAAATTATAGTTTTGAAGATTTCATTGTGAAAATTGATTCATAATAGTCAATTTGCAAAGAATTCAAATTACCGAATTTGGACCTCGTAAACCGTTATGTGCCTAAACTGCCTAAAATGCCTAATTGTTAATTTTTTATAATGAAAGTTTGTTCATAGTAAAAATTTGACATAAAAATTAAGTTAGACTAGATTTGAACCATGTGGGTTCACTTCTTGGAACCCACTTCATATAAGCTTTCTCTTGAATAGTGACCCGTTCAGAAAAAAGTTGAATTTTTAACATTCTATAATGAAAACTGATCCTTAATGGCAACTTAGCAAAAAAAGGAACGATAGGGACTATGAATCACATATTTCTGTTATTTAGATCTTAGGGGCTATCATGAAAGGCAAGCAAGGAGAGAAACTCTATTTTCTCATTTTTTATGACGTGATGTTTTGACCATCCTTCAATACGCGGCCTTTCATGAAAAGTATATGCACAGCACTTGTATGAAACTAATATGTGTCTTTTGATGCACTATTACCAAAACGAGTAAATAGCCATACAACAGCGAAATGGGTTACGGTATTTAATGGTTGGCCTCGCCCGACTATAATGTTTTTGTTTAATTTTAATTATTGTTTATTATTTGTCTTTATTTATTCATTTTTTGCAGAGGCTTCTTGTGATGATGGCAAATTCCGGTGCAACAATGGTAATTGTATACCCAACAGATGGCGTTGTGACCAAGAGAACGATTGTGCTGATGGTTCTGATGAATTAATTTCAATGTGCAGTAAGTTTATGAAATTTTTCTTCTTAAGGCTAAAAATTGCTAAAAATTGCTAAAAAAGAGAAAAAAAAACAAAAACGTATAACAAAATATTATGCATACTACACTTACTTACACTTACACTTTTACATCTACCACAAGAGATTTATGATATTGTGGCTTAGTAATGCATGGGAGATCGCAATAAATATGTTTTGTCAATGAAAAATTTCGTGACGTTTTTCGCTAAAGTCGATTTAGACGCATCATCCCGCCTATGTGTTTTATTGCCCTACTATATATAGGCCTCTGCCAGTCTATCTTAGAATGTTTTTTTAAATCATGATTAATCTCGAATATTTTCTCTTCCCATCAGACCCCATTAAAAAATCGTCCTCAAAATCAGTTAGGGTCACATTCAAAATAAAAGTCATTTGGTTTTCTCTTTTCTCAAAAGAATTCGTTCAACGCTCGGTATATTATTTTATACATTTTTATAACCTTTACCGAAGAACGAGAGATATATTCAATTTGTCAAAATATCTGCAACGGCCAGAAGGATGGTTCATAAATTTCGATATAAGCATATCCATCTGGCTGTCTGTCCGTCTACTGTAAACATTGTCCTGGTCACAAAAATGAAGCTATCGACTTCAAATTTGGTATAAGCATTGAATAATCTTGCACTCAGGCTGGTACTGAAAGTGGGCCAAATCGGTCGAAGAAGACGCTTACAGTTCCACATAAACTGCGAAAACCTTGTGATTTTCACAAAGAAAAAAATTGTTTATTTTGCACATATCTCATAAACTAAACTAAACTAATCTACCAAAAAATTGAACGTGCATTCTGATGGCCAAGTTATAGTGCATGTACAAAAACGGAAAAAAATAGCCACGCCTACCCAATATTATAGTGCATCAAAGTTTAATTATATTCTCAACACCTTTATAACGCGCAGAACCAAGCTTCAAATATCCCTCGGTCAGTTAAACATTTTCCAATATTCATAAAAAAAGAGATATCGCCAATCAATTTGGAAAAGAACTTGAAAACGACCCAAAATTTTCAAAGGACATGCCTATAATGTCGGCAAGCCTATGTAACAAAGGCTGTGAAAGCCTTCTTTGCCTGTTACTCGTAAAGTACCGCATCATGTAAATTTTGACTTTTATTCTGGAAATGGAAAAAATCAGCCGCGCCCATCCAGTACTATAGGGTTTGAAAATTTCGTTCTTCTCTTTTTTGTAGACATGTTTAGGATAATGGTGTTGAGTTCATGATTCTGTCACAACCGAACAAAATTTATTTAGTTGCTCCGTATTGAGAATTGTTGCTACTCGGAAGCAAGAGGCAAATACAGCCCAGACGGTGCCGTGCCCAACTATTACTATATCAATATTTTACGTAACCAGTTACCAGCTGGTTGATTAGTACTTCGTTCTTTGCAATAGTCTATGAGAGAAGAATGCTTCTGCCAGTGTACACCTAAGTTACCTTCAGAAAACTTGTCGCCAAGTTATAGAAAGTCCAAGCCTTAAACTTTTCTTCGCCGGTCAAGATCTTTTCCACTAATTACCACGAGAAGGTGAGAGTTTCGGCATATCTATGCTCCCTCAAAAGTATAGTTTATCACCCCATTGAACAGTAAGAGAGATGCAAAACACATTGGAGCAACGATAGTTGTCGCAATTGTTTAAAACATCAAATAAGAAGAGAAGCCAAATGTACGGAAAACGGTTCTGTTCCTCAACCTTTCCAGTTTACTTTAAAAGTATGAATAATTGCTGGCCTCATTCATTGATTTTAGTGGCATATGATCTGGAGGAAGATTGGAAGAGAAAAATATTGAAAAATCTCGCACAATTGCTTTGAAACTTTTTCTTGCGCTTGCTTTTCTATGCTTGCACAAGCCCTTCGAAGATTAATAGACATTGAAGTTATGTTTGTCTGCAAAATATTTGCTTGCACACACAAACATACGTGCAACTTACAAACGAATATGAGAAAGAGCATCTGTATCTATGGATACGTCCATTACCAAAACTGTTAAAGAATGTGAATACAATAAGAACCGCAAACAAAGGCTGCTGCTCTGTGTTGATTGTTTGTCAGTAAATTTACAAAGAATGAAAAATGATTTCGTTATACACACACACAGACAGACCAGCCAATGAAACTAATTAAAAGCTTTCTGAAGCGCTATCAAAGCCTATTATGCATTTCTATAGGGCTTCAAACTTATGTAATATTACAATATTTAATAATAATAGAAAATTTGGAATAACCGTACAAAATATTCTTTTCGTTTTATACCCACCACTGTAAGATGGAGGTGTACGCATTTTGTTTTTCCCCATAATGTGTGCAACACTCAAAAGGAAACTTCAGAGATCCTATAAAGTATATATATTCTTGATCGCCGTGAAATTCCGAATTGATTTAGCCATGTCTGTCCGTCTGTATTTCTATTTGTTTGGCACTCTCCTGATTGCAAAAACGAAAATATCAACTTCAAATTTATGAGAAACATTGAAAGCTTTTGCGAGCGGCTTGGCATTGAAAATGGGCCAAATCGGATCAAGTTACAAGTGACTGAACTTTGTTTTTTTCACTTTTTTCAATCAATTTTTTATCAGAAGGCAAACAAGACCGTATGTTTAAAACTATTTTGTACACTTCCTAAATGAAGATATGTTATCTGCTTAAAAATGGGTTAATATTAAAGTGAATATGGTAGACACCGCGATTTGTTTCTTCTTAATAATACTGACGATATGGGTATCAAATAAAAGAAATTGGACAGTAGAATGCGAAAAACATAGTGGTGGATATGCGAGATTCGGCCCCAGCCGAATATAACTTTCTTAATTGTTTTTCTTAAATTTATTTCCCTAGAAAGCAAAACATGTTCACCTGACGAGTATACCTGTAAATCTGGCGAAGGTGAATGCGTACCTCTTCCCTGGGTATGTGATCAGAGTAGAGATTGTTCGGATGGTTCGGATGAGACCTCCTGCTGTAAGAAATAAGACATTTTTTAGCCCTATATATGCAGTTAAAAATTCCCAACAAAATTTTGTTCCTGGTATTTTTTTCTTTTTTTTTTGTTTTGCTTTGTACTCGTCACGAGGTTATGTTCAATTTGAAGAATGTATATATTTTTGATTAGCATTACTAGAAAATTTGAACTGGTGTCTACTGACTTTTAAATCTCCATCTTCCCCGAATTTTTTTCTTCGTGGGAGTCCACAAGAATGAAATGGGGATTAAAAAACAAAAAGGATAGCATATTTAAAGTTGGTTTTTTTTTGTGTAGAATGACCAAGCATGCAGGGGATCTTCGTGTAATACAATGATGATCGGAAAAAAATGAGGGAAGAGAACGATAAAGATAGAAAGGTGGCCGATAAAGATAGAAAAGGTACGTGTCTAATTAGCATTCACTTTAGCTACGACTAAACTCTGCCGCATTGAGATTTGAACTCACGAACACTGGCTTCGGTTTTACGTTCTCAACTATTCATGCTATCCAGCTGGAATGAATGATACGCATTTGCATTCGGATTATCCATACTTTCTGGGAAGCCACCCAACTACCCTTTCCGCCGAATTTATTGTATAAGGAGAAAATATCAACCCGGCGCATGCCAGGCACATTATCGCCCTCCAGAATCTTTAGGTCTTTCCACAGCCATGTGTTTATACCCCGGACCTCCACTAAAGCTGACTATGCGGTAAGCAAGTTTGCAAGCAATTAACTCCCGATACTCTCGATGACTCTCCAAGAAAAGCACCCCTGTCGCGGGGGTAACTTTATTCCTCACAGTATGCTCTATTCCTAATCATAATTTTCTTTCCATTTTTCGGACAATTGAGGAATGCTTCGTTTTTTAAAAATTCTCTCCTTCTGTCGCGAACTCTCTTTCTTCACAATCTCGCACGAATCAAAGTGCAAAAATTAATAAGAGTTGGTTCGAAAGAGCCAAGTCTACTGCTAGCATGCGCTAGCACTTCTTAATTGAATGCTTGCAAAGCATCTGGAAATAAGAGTTAAAACATTGACAACGGTATTTAGAAAAACATGTATTACACGAGATACGATTAACTTTATCTTACTTCAGGTTTGAGTTAATGATAGGCGCTTAAAAGTTCGGTGCAAGCAGAACATAAATTGCTTCTTTTGTTTGCCTGTAACTGAAAGTTTCATTTAATTCTTAAAATAAAAATTTGTTTTTCCAAATAATCGAACAAAATATTAATTATCTTGTAACCCGTATTTGTTTTTATAATTTATTTTATTTTCATTACTTTTCCGGGATTTGTATGCCTTATATCTATTTCCCCTATAAATAATCAATAAAAGAGAATTGTTTTTTAAATTCTTATTTTTTTATTGAAATTTTTATTCATATTAAAGACGATACATGTCGTTCAGATGAGTTTACTTGCGGTAATGGTCGTTGCATACATAATAGATGGAAATGTGATCGGGATGATGACTGTGGAGACGGTAGTGATGAGAAAAATTGCCCGATATTATCGTGCAAGGACGAAGAGTTTACATGTAATACAGGCGCTTGCGTGCATCGTCGTTGGCGCTGCGATGGAGAAAATGATTGCTCAGACGGTTCTGATGAGATCGTAAGTTGTAATCAACTTTAATTCATTTTGGTTTTATACGAAGGTTCTATTAACTTTGTGCAAATGTTTGCAGAACTCAAAATGGATCCAAGTTGTATTATACCGATGCTGGCTGTCCCTCTGTCCGCCTTGTTTTCTTATTTTCAACCGATAGGTCGCCAGGTCGAGGTCGAGGTATATGTATATCCGTACACCGACATTTTTTGGGCCGAAGACAAACGAATCGGACCACTTGTATCGAAAACTTCTAATATGAGACCTTACTTTAAAAAGTCGCATTTGAAAAGGCATTTGAAATGCCAATAGCGTCAATACGGTCCCTTCATCTTAAACGGCGATTGCTGAGCATCGAATTTTTGACTTGTTTGATGTGACTTTCATCGGTAGAGATTGATGATCTTCCGGGACGCTCTTCGCCTTCAACATATTCTCGACCTTCTTTGAGTTTTATGTACCACTTGTGAACATTTCTTCCCGACAAACTCAAAATTTCTCTCTGCAACACCCTAATGACGTTTACGACCCGAAATTTGTCACAAGTGTCCCTTGTGTCGTAATGCTACCAATTTAGGGAAATTATTCCTGATAATCAATATACCTGCGCAATTTAACCTGAATATTGATCACAGTATTACAAAGCCCGGTCATAAAATTATGCAACTTATTCCCGTATAAAAATATTACATTCTCTAAGTTACTTTAGTGGGCCTTGGTAGCCCTACGGTCAGCTATCATTTGTATTAGATTTTTTCAAAGGTTTCTCTGTAGTTTCAGTTAATTGTCTTCTCTCAAGAAGATCGTTACTTCTTACCTTCGATTTCTTCTCTTAACATCAATTGCTAAACAAATTATGTTCTAACAATAATTTAACGAAAGCAAATTACTTTTATAACCTTAACGTTTCATTTAACACATTGAAGACGGTGTGCATTGAGCAGTGTGTGGCCTAAATTCCCGCATAGAGTGTAACACTAACATAAGTTTAATGTTTTAATGCTACTTCCAGTATTGCTTTGGTATGATACGTTTGAAAACAAGTTCCATGATGGAGAGGTGCTGAGCAAAATTTGCAAATATATCGAGTATCGCTCCTCTTACTACTTTTTTGTTTGCCTTTGCTAACAATTTTTTCTGGAACATGTAGTCACATATTCAATGACAATCGTCCTGTTGGATCCTGATAAGGAGCATGTCTGCTAGCAGTAGAAGGTCCAGATTTTGCACCCGCCACTACATCTTCACTAGCCCATGTTTTTGCAATTTCTAGTAAGAAAATTTTATACATTATTTTGGCTGTAGAGTTTAACCTTTTGTTTACGGTCCAAAAGACCCCTTTTTTTGGCCACTTGATCATTCTACGGAGTATTAAATAATAAGACAAAAACTGATCTACTCTATCCACACCTTTCATGAAAGTATTATATTTATCGATACAAGCAGACTTTGTTTTTATAGTACCATTCCGATATGTTTTTTCAACTGTGCTAGCGTCATGAATAGTTGAAATCTTATGAACTAATCGTTTATTCTTCCATGAAAGAAGCAGAATCTCACCCTTATTGGTTTCATGTGCTCATATTCTCTTTACTAGCAATTCTAGTTTTTAATACAATATTGCATGAAATTCCAAATGAGGTGAATTTCCGCCATCTGTCGCTAACAGCTAAAAAACAAAACACGGGAAGAGAGGAATTCACGGTTCCCGTCTTCAATGTGTTAAGATTTTTTAGTTTGCTTAACGGTTCTTCAGTTTTCTAAATCTTCTTCATTTATCTTTACAAGTTGCGAACACAACGTATAAATTTCCTCACATCTTTTTCGATTCTATTTTGACATTCTATCGCAGGACTGTTCAAATCTCACTCAAACTATTAATCTTTGTTTGCGTTTGGAATTCCAATGCAAGGATCGCATCACTTGCATCAATTTGGATTGGTTATGCGACGGCGAAGCCGATTGCCCAGGTGGCGATGATGAGCATCGAGAAAATTGTAAAAATAAAACTTGCCGTAACGATCAATTCCAGTGTGATAATCTTTCATGCATTGCCGGCCTATTGGCATGTAATGGTGTAAACGATTGTCCCGATAGAAGCGATGAACGCAATTGTGGTATGTTTTTCTAATACTTTTTCATCTAATTTCCTTATATCTCATGTTCTTCTCATATAGATTTTCGTAAACAAACTGTGTGCAATGCCAGCACGCATTTCGATTGTGGTTATGGTCAATGCATATCTCTTGCGAAAGTTTGCGACAAGCAAAAAGATTGTCCCGAGAGCGAAGATGAACCTGCAAATAAATGTGGTGTAAACGAATGTTCGATTAGTAATGGCGGCTGCATGCATAAATGTATAGATCAACCGATTGATTATCGCTGTGAATGCGAAACAGGGTAAGTCATTTTTACAGCGAAATGTAATAAAATGTGTGACAAGCAAAATAACACGGAGCAATACAATAAGAGTGAGACAGCGATGGCAAATGAGTTCTCATCGCGTTATGTTTTTTAACACTGCTCATGCACATATTCATACGAACTTAATTTCAATATCGTGCAACAATTAAAATCATTATTGTTATTGTTGGGAGTGATGTCAACACTACAACATAACACCTTTTTATATATATTTTCAATTTTATATTTCTTTAGTAGATCTCTAAGTATGTTCACTGCTTATACATTCACCTGAAGCGGACGTTAAGTAGTCTTGAACAAAGTCTTCTCCGAAATAGTAACCTTATCTACTATAATTATCGGATAGCGCTGTCTTCCTCATAAAGGCCTTTTCATACGTTAACATAATTGGAATCCAACTCGCTACCAACCCTTATATTTTTCCATTGTTGTGAATTTTTCTTTTTTATACCCATCATCGAAGGCGGAAGGACATATTTATTTTATTAAAACATTTGCAATGCCCAGAAGAAAGCTTCAAAGACCGCACAAATTACATATATTCTCGATCTGAATCGATCTAAGTATGTCCGTCTGTCCGACTGCAAAGTGTCGGCTTTCTCCTGGCCGTAATAATAACAATTTTCTAAACACGTTGGGACTACTTACACGCACGTTGGTATTGAAAATAAGGCAAATCGGCTCAAAGACATGCCTGCAGTTCTAGAGAACTGTAGCTAATCAAAACTTATGACAAACTTGTAAATGAATGCGGCTATGCAAGCATGTGTGTCCTATTGCATTGTATAATAAAGCATTTCTCACTCTCATCTCTCCTTACCTACAAAGTACTGCAATAACATAGGCAAACCAAACCAAAACACAAGCACGCATACTTCACAGGTGAGAAGAGAGCCGCACTTAAGATAGCAAAGTGAAATGTGAAATAATTGAAAGATCATTACACAAATGAATGGAACAACTTGGGTGTTTACCTATGAAGACATCGTTTTAAATTTATTAAATTAAATATTTAGCTGGCATATTATATAGAGTAATTTACTTGCTTTCTTAAAGGATAGCAGAGAGTAACTCCTCCTGAGCAATTAAGTTATCAATGTGGTTTAAAGTACATTTGCAGTTGAACTTGCACAATGCCTCACACGTTTACGTTTATTTGAAAGAGCGTAAGCGGGAGCTTGCTGAGCATATTTAAAGGAATTCCATCATAGTCTTATCAGCAAGTTTTCGAGCAAGCATTCGAAGACAGTTTGTTTGATTTACATTCTGTTTGAGGAAGTCCCCACATTTTTCCTTAATCCATTCAAACTGCAATAAATCTGCTGTAGACAACAACGTTTCAATATTATCTTTTGTAAATGTGATAATTCCTGTATAGACATATTCAGCCAATGGCTATATAGATATGGCGTTCGTATCCTCTAATTTATGAAATTCCTTCATTTTTTCCTGCAAATCGTCTATAAAAGTTTGGAAGGTTTAGGTAATTCACTGTAGTATGGTGTATTTGGGAGTGCACCCTGAAGCCGCTTACTTTCAAACATTACCTTATAAACGTAAATAATTCCGCCATCTATGTCTAAAGAAAAACCAAAGTGCTATGAAAGCGAATAGTGAGTTATCTGTAAACTTCAACAAGTTATGGTTTACATATGGTTTACCTTACCTCACGATTGCTGCGCATTTTATGGGCAATGGTGGCAAAGTCGAAGTTTTCACATTTCTGTCTAAAGATTGACTTAACTTCATCTGTTCTTTTAGTGGCCATGTTACACTGTTAGAGAGTGAAAATAAAGTTATGGAGTTTAACTTTGAATATTTTATATGTCTTCTGTACCAACAGTTAAGTAATTCATTTAATTGCTGTTAGATGAAAATATCGTATCCTTATTGTCTCTTATCTGCAGACCGATAGCGAATACGCAGAGTGTGGCAGGGTTCTGGGCTGAAATCTTTTGGATGCCGTGGTGTTACATTTGATATGTACCGTCATGTTTCTTTTTTTTTCGTTTGCTCTTTATTTATTTAGATGTATATTTATTCACAAATAAAATTCAGCTGCAGACCGGATTAAGTAGACTCTCTAAAACAAATCTTATGCCAAAGATTGAAGCTTAATATTTATAAGGTATAAAGAGAAAAAGATGTGAAAACATTGTAGTCGGGAAAGGCCAAACACAAAATATCCCACATCATTATGCCTAAAAAGACCTTTTATTTGCTTTCTTCATAAAATGCCACAGATTTTTCTTTGCTTCCATGTAAAAGCACACATCTAATGGCTAATTTTCATGATAAAATATTAGAAAAAGGCAAAGCGTTGCATAAACCTACCTGGTCTATGTGGCCCACAGTCAATGCTGTTAATTTTTATGTCAGCTTGCTAATATGAGCCAATTCTTACTAGGAAATATTAAAAAAATTTTATTATGCGAAGACTTAGTTCTTGTAAAGGTAGCTATATGGTAGAGGCTTCATAGAATTATCGCATCCAATCCGTATTTTACATATAAACTCAGCACACGAAGATTGCATTGCTTAGCGATTTTTGTCGAGAAATTCTAAAAATTATAATTTGTTTTATTGCGGAAACTATTTTTTATAGGCGCACTCAAACCTGCACAAAAGAAGACGGTACAAAAACAGGTTTGAGTTTAAAACGTTATATGGAGAGTGTAGTTCGTTCGAATTAGTTTTCAATAGGGTTCGTACTTACGCAAAACGAATACGTCAGTATACCAAATGGTGACCCTTAGTTTGGACCCAAACGTACGGGAACGGGCATGCGGGACAGAAGGACAGATAAAGTTAAATCGATTCAGAAAATGATTCTACGTTGATTGGTAAATAACAAAAGTCGCGTTTATCTGAAATTCTCCTGAGTGTTACACACACAATCTAGTCTCATTATGGACGCATATAATATACCGGCTTATTAGATATCTGTTCTTATGTACATTAATGAATATTCGCAAGGAATAGTGAATAGTGTTATTTAAATTCAGTTAGATAAACAAATTAATAGAGCCTATTAAGTATTCAAGATTGCCTTCCACAACTGTACGTGGAGAACGTGTGTAATCAGTAAAATGCTTTTGTTTTACTAATAGCTACAAGTTATTGCAGAAGCTATATAGTCTAGAATTATCAACAGAACAGATCTCTTCACTCCATATTCAGAGATGGACAAGTGAATGTTCCTTTCTTCACTCTTCGTGTCGAGAAAGCTACGCATTCTAATCCACATACTTCGCATATGCCTGGGTAAACTTCTCCTTATCTTTGTTCGTAATAGATTTTTTCTTTTAATTTATATTGAAGTGAATACTAATCTTCCTGGGTAAGCTAATAGTGTTAAAAAGCCTCACATTTCTGGAGTAGATTTTTTTTTTCAAATGCAGGTTAATAATAATTTTCTTTCTTTCACAAATACAGTCAAGTTCTGTGGTCTACTTGCTGCCTACCTTTTCTAAAAAAAAATTGGCAATTATATTTAAAACAAAGGCCAAATGAAGTGTATTGTGCGTTGTTATACAATCACAAAAAAAAAAACAGTAAGAACATTATGCTAGCGCAAGGCCAACTATTAAATACCCTACACCTCATTTTATAAGACAATTTATTTAGTCTTTTCTGCTCTACAAACGATCGTGAAAAGGATCCAAAACATAGGCCGGGGTGGTCCAAATTTAGTATAGTTAATTTTTTTATGATATAATTTCCATCATGAACTCTGAGTCTTTTTTTCGCCGAAAATCTTACCTTTTCGAAACGCATAAACGGCATCAATTCCCATTTATTTGCTCGTACATGTAGGCGTTTAAAGTCCTTACTTGTAAGACAAAACAATGAGCCATTATAAGGAAAAAGTTCATGTCGTTCTTCGGGGCCTCCTGCTCTATCGCCTAAACTATACCAAGTTATTTCTCTCGGATCAAAACAAACGCACGAAGTAAGCCCATAAGATCAATGCGATAAACTGTAAATCCTACTTTCGATAAGTGCTGCACGATTCCACCAACTAGATAATTCAGGCATATCCGGGCACGGATACCATTTATTCGTTTCAGGACTCATAGTATCTTTCGGTACTCATAGTTCCCTCACCGCCGACAACATAAATCGAATCATTATAGGCGCAAATTCCAAAATCTACGCGGGCATTATTCATCGGTGCAATGTACTTCCATTTCTTATTAGCCAGATCATAATACTCTGCGGTCCTTAAGCTTTTACCGCATTTTCCACCCACGGAGTAAATAGTAGCGTTTAGGGAGATTGCAGAGTTATTCCATCGGGGCTCATTCATGTACGAGACAGAAGTTAGTTTACTTTTCGATACATCGTAGACCTTGCACAAACCATGTACAAGTCTATTGCTATCGCCAACGAGGAATTACGGTTTCACATTCTCGAACTTAGTAAATGAAAGGAAAATGCAGTATGTTATCTCAAATTCTAGTCTTCCTTTGCTTCTCTTACTTACCTGCTCGAAAGGTAGCAATAGTAACTCCTCTTCATTTATTAAGTTATCAAAATTATTTAAAATATATTTGTGGCTGTAGTCGTGAAGATCCTTAAGAGGATGCATATCTGAAATGAACCAAACATTATATATATATACATAATAATATATAATATATATTCTTAGCATATTCTTACCGGCAAACTTTCGTATACGGAAACAATTCGTTGAGTTCATGCTCTTCTTCAGAAATTTCTCACATTGTTCCTTAACCCAGGTAAACTGAAATAAATTCGAAGCGGCTAGCAAACCTTCAACGTTTTCTTCGGTCACCATAATAATCCCACTATACACGTAGTCAACGAGTACTTTTAACGCAATTATACCCGCATCTAATTTAAGATATCCTACTGATGTCTCCTGGACGTCATCTATAAAAGTTATGAAGTGTTGTTTGGCACTTTCCTTAATCGACTGACTTTCGAACATCGCTGCAAAATAAGGTGAAGCAATCGCGAGCGCTATCTTATGCACATAGATAAATTCACCAACTACGTTTAAGCAAAAATCGAAAAGCTATGAAATCGGATAGTGACGTCCTTGGTTGCAATGAGTGCTGTTTATTTATTTTTAAAGCTTACCTTCCGATCGATACGCATTTTGTTTAAATGATTAATAAAATGTGAGCCACAGTTGGAGTTTTCGCAACGATCTGCTCAACGATTGTTTAAACTTGATCAATATTTTTAGCGGCCATGCTGTTGGAGTTGCTAAATTAAAAAAAAAAATACATATATAAAAGCTTAATTAGCTTAGAGAGTTAAAATTTTTGTTTTGCATAATAATCATTAAAATGACGAAAGAAAAATCATTCAGAATCTTACGTTAAGAAAATGTTTACAGTAAACTCTTTAAAGGCCACGTCAGTAATTTATGAAATTATTCATGAGTATATAGTGTAAGGTGGTATTTTCCTGTCCCTTAATGTGCGAGTCAGCTCAGACGCCGCAAGAAAGTTTATTGCGGAGATTATCGCCCCCTTTTTCTGCTGTTCGCTTTGTCGATTAAAACTTCTGCAGTTTTAGCTTTCCCTCGGTTTTTATTAATGTAAAATTATAAATATTGTAAACGATTTCTTTGTCCTCGATATGTCCCCATACGCGTTAGGTTTCCCCTTTAGGATGCGATCGCCTTTTTGCTCGCCTAATCTCTCTCAAAGCGCGGCAGATGATGAGCCTAGGGCAGGATTCCAAGCGGGCAGCACTATCGGAGCAGAAACGTAAATTAACCCTTTCTCTGCCCTAAATAAGTGCGGCTGACGATGAATCCAGAGAAGGATGCCAAGCGCGCATCGTAGGATAATGGTACCAAGATACCAAGAATATGATAGACTTGGGTAATTTTGCTCTAATGCAGAGGGCAGGCTCGATAAGTTTTATAAATTAGATCTTATATTTTAAGGTACTCATATAAATTCTGTCAAAAAATAATTCTGTTACATGTAAGTGTAGAATTAATCCTTTCATCTGTTCAAATATTGGAAAATTGGTCGTAGATTCCAATAGTATTTCTAAAGGTTTATTTACACTCTCGAAGAGAGAAAATCATATTTGTTTCCTTACATACATATTAGGAGTTTGATAAATTTTTCAAACAGACTATGACCTTAACGAAATGCATCAAATAGAGGATCAAAAGAGTTTGAAATTTCCCTGCCAGTTACAGGCGAAAATAAAACAGGTTAGGTAGGTTATGTGTGTTTGCCACATTGCAAGACACCATCTTGGAATGGGAGACAAAGTCTCCCGCTCTCGCCACTTACAATCTTCGTATTGCGCTATGCAGGGCTTCGTGGGGTAATCGCTTGCTGCAGTAATACATGCATTTTTGAAGAGTTTGCATACGACAATGTAATCGGATAGCCTTTGTATGCATAATTGCACTGGAAGAGCAAACAGTTCTCTTCTTCAAGGCGGATTTAATTACTTTTATCATATTGACCTGTTGGATAATGAGCTTTTGTTTATTAAATTATGAAAAGTTTTTCTTTTATCAAAAAGACGATTCGCCTTTTAATTTTTAATAACCGAAAAAATGCATCAGAACGTCCGATAAGGTACCTAACCTATATTCTTAATTACACTAATAGGTACGTACAAATTTTTACCATGTTTGCGTATTTACCTCCTTTTATTATACAACACTGACTAGTGAGCATCGTTCGACTTTGAAAGTGATCGTGTTTCGTGTAAAAGATAATTCATTTTTTTGCACTTTTTCGCCTTAAGGCGAATGCAGTCTTTTTATTGCCTTCATATTAACGCGCCAAATATGAAAATAATACATTTGTTGCTACTAATACATATGGGTATGTATGTCTATCAATTGCAAGAATATTTTTTTTATGACACTCTCCTCCTTAGTGCAGATAAAATGTTATTGTAATTTTACCTGCTTTTTATAATCCAATAAACAAACTTTTTTTTCTTTTATTTTTTGTATATATATTATCATTATTTCAGAATTTGGCATTTTTATAAGCGCGCACCTGCTGTTTCACTTTCATTGACTCTGTAGACTGACTCAACGCATATAGAGGATTTATTCATTACTTACTTTTATTGTATCAAACACCAAATAATTGTACGCCTCGCAATTGGAAAACTTCTACATTAAAGTTCAATTTTTCCCTTCACTTTTTATTGGCGTTGCCACCCTTGTTGTACCCCGATCATCGTGAGCGTTGTTACCACACGAGAATAGAAGCACAAGCATAAAATCTGCAGGCATAACCGATTTAAAGGCAAAAATCGGAACATACGAAATAAATGTCAGACTTTTTAGGCTCGTGTCTTTATACCCTATACCATTCGTAGAAGGTATGTTTGTGCGGACGTATGTAACAATCAGAAGCGCTTAAGGTAGACCCACCTTTTCTTATACCGATCGATTTAGAATCATAATCTGAATTGATCTAAGCTTGTCTGTTTGTCTATCCATCCCATGTCTGTCCATTTAAATTTGCGTTCAAGCTGTAGGCCGGAGTTTTTGAGATATTTTAATGAAATTTAGTACAGTGACGTGTTTTGCCCCAAGAGCAAATGCTATTGAAAGCGGTTCGATCACTCCCCGTATAATGTCCTATCCTGAAAAGTCGTTACATGGAAAATAATTTCGATTACCAAAATTTCTCGGCAAAAGTGGCTAAGTAGTATCATTTCGGCATTTTAAATTTGTATGAAAACTTTCTAACGGCAATTTTTTGAAACTTTTGCAATGTTGCGAAACGGCTCTCATATAAATGTTTCTACGAAAACGAAATCTGCTATGTACTAAAAAGATTTCTAATATTTCATAGTGAAAACTAGTTTATAATAGTAAATTGACATAGAATCCGAACTTACTGAATTCCGACCGCGTAGGTCTATTTTTTGAATACCACCGCATATAAGAATTCCTCGGGCTTCATCAAAAGTATACCTTTGTATGAAAATAAGGGGTAACTTTTTGGTATATTATTACCAAAATGGGTGAATAAATGCACTAAGCGAAGTGACGTACGGTACCTAAGAGTCGGCCTTGCCTGACTATAATGTTTTTATTTGCATAGGTAAGTGGATGAGGTTGTGGACTATCTTTTTCTAAGAAAATACAGTCAGCAGAAAGTAAGATCGATATTCAAATTAAATTGCGGGGGAATACCCGCAATATCGGAAATATCTTTTCTCTAAATTGGTAACACTATGAAAGATATCTGTGTCAAGTTTCACATTATAAACGTTATTCGAGTTTCAGCTGCACTTGGTTTTGTGCGACATAAAAAGTATTTTTTCTGATTTTTGCAATGTATGAGACCTGATGATTTCTGACTTACATTGTTGCGGGACATGAGACATAGATTTACGAAACAACCGAGCGAATACCATAGAAAAGTAGAGCCAAGAGTGAAGAATAAACGATAAAGTCGCTTTAAAATCAAGGCGACAGTTTTCCTTGATTATCGTGATGCACTACAAATTCCTTCTCGGCCGAGCGAATCTAGTAACAAGTAATATTAATTAAGTTTGAGAACTACTTTGAACGTGACGTTCTATGTGAACAGAGCAAATTTGAAAAAAATCGTAAAAATAATTGCGAAAGGAAAGCTTTGAATTGCTTTAGCTTATTTAAAGGGTATTTTTATATGGTTTCACGAGGTGTTTGCAAAAACATCTTACGTTTCCTAACTTTCACCTCGTATCACCAATAATATGATCCTGACTACTTAGTAGGGCTCGCTAAGGTACTTACAGAACTCTATTGAAGGGATTTTTTTTTTTTTTTTTGACATGATCCGTCACTCAGGGGATGACCGCTATCCGTGTAACACACAAGAAGAGCAAGAAGAGAAAGAAACAGTCAGAAATAACGAAGTGTCGACCGCACCCGTCTTTCATAGTTAAATTCGAATCTATCTTCACACCTTCTCTCTTTCCTCATTTCTGCCTGTCATTCCCTGACTGAAAAGAGAGAGAAAAAAGTAAAAAAATAAAGACAATTGTTCATGTGAATTTGCTTAGCATATCCAAAAGCTATTCTCATATAGATTCAGACGGTATAGGTGAAAAGAGACGAAATTTCCCACCCTAGTTTATCCTCACTAGAGACTTGGGACTATTTCCCTTCAGCCTTCAGGTTTATGCTAAAATAGCAAATCTGAATAAAGCCATGCGATGACTCAAAGAAATGTAAGAAAGAATCTGCTAAGAGGACAGTTCTTTAAAAGCTCTTGCAGTCCCCTAGAATAATAAGCAGAACGCGTCTAATATTGTGAACACAGTAGTATATCGAGGAATTTGTGAGTGGATTGTAATCCCCTATAATAAGTTTTTATGCTTATACTCTTCAATCCAAGCGTACGCAAAACATAACCTCCTCTTCTCCCCTACTACATCTACAATGTGTCCTGACTATCATCAAACCTACAGACAATCCTTGATTAAGTGGTAATCAGAAAAAATGGAGAAATAAATTTATAACATAAATTCCGACTATTCTCTCCTAATTCTCAGATTTTGCCTCAGCAAATCGCTATTTGCAATAACGTAGTGTTCAACAACAACTACGAATGATTTGACACGCAACAAATCATTACAATCGTATGATTTATATGCAAAACTGTTTTGCACATACACTTGCATATAATGCGAAGTTAATTCAATTTGCCTGGTGAGAGACAGAGAGAGAGTGAGAGGGAGGGAGAGAGTGCGTTAAAAGGGTGATACGTAAATCAATCAGTAGAGTTGACGTTGAAATTTAATCTCTATGCAATACATTATGTTAGATGATTTATGCAAGAATTTTTTTTTATTTTTCAACTTTTAATGCAATTTTAATCAAATATGTACAAACTCATAAGTGTGTGTATGCATGCTGAAGTAAAATAATAATTCTTCTTTTTTTTTTTTTGAATAATCCTTCTAAAGTGCTTATGGATTTGTGATTTGTGTGTGTGAGATGATTGACCTAAATGAAATGTGTCATGAATGATGTGCAGTGATATGTATCAAGAATTAGTCCGTATTGGCTATGATTTAGTTAAACGATAAATAAACGAACAAACGTACGTGTCGTTTATCGTAAATTTAGTACTGCTAATCGTCGGCTTATTTCGCTCGTGTGCCAGTGAAGCGAAAGCGTTTACATTATAATGCACGTGATTCGATTAAAGGTCAATGATAGCTCCTTTTAAGTTTGTTTCTGCACTGTTTTTTTCAATAAACATATATTCAGTCAAATGGGGAGAATTTTAAAAAAGTACTGGCTGGGTGCCATTAAATGGGGATCCATTCGGCATTATTAAACACACGAAAAGAACTTTTATGTTCTTTTTTTTTTTTGAATAAATAAGGGATATATTCCGGGGTTTTGACCGGTCACTAATCGTAAAAGGAACTGATGCATATTCTTATTATAATCGTTTGCATTTTGTATCAATTTTTGTATTCCGAAGCAACAGTCATAAGAAAACGTTATGATGTTAGTTTTACCCTACACTACTTGTGATGCCGGGTATATTGAGTTGGTGCCAAGAAGGGCTTAAAATAGACCTACTTTTTATTATACTGATCGATTCAAAATCATAATCTGGATTGATCTATGCCTACCTGTCCGTGCGATGTCTGCATATGTATTTTTGCGCTCAATCTACAAATCGTGATTTTTGAGATAATTTTTTATGAAATTTGGTGCAGTGACGTGTTTTAACCCAACTACGAACACTATTCAAAATGGTTCGGATAGGTTCACTTTTTCGATCACTCACCATATAACGCCCTATTCTGAAAAGTCGTTATATGAAAAAAAATGATATTTTCCGAAATTTCCTCCAGAAAAGTGGTGAAGTAGTAGTATTTCGGCATTCTAATTTGGAATGAAAACTTTCGCCCGGATGGGGTAGTTCTTGAACCTCCTTCCATATAACGAAAACTGAAGTTCATACAACGGAAAGGTATAATTTGCAATGCTTTATGACGAAAATTATACAATAACAATAATTTACTCTCAAAAAATTAACTGTACCAAGTTTGGACAATCCTGTACTATTTTTTGTGGTGATGGAAATTGACCCATAATAGTAATTTCGTACAAAAATGAACTTTACAAAATTTGCCTACGCCAATTTTCGGATCCTGCGCTATGTACGGATTAAGCTTGTATTATGTTAGGTTGCGTTTTAGGCCCGCTCCCCCAAAGGAAGACGTAATTTTTGTGTTCTATAATAAAAATAATAATTGTGTTAGACAGCGTGTTGTAGGGTATTTAACGGTCGGCCTTGTTCAACTATAATGTGCTTACTTGTTTTATTATGAAATAAGTTTGTTAAATCACACAAACTACAAAGAAAAAAATGCCTTGTAACTTGTTACGTGGCCCAAGATACGTCTGTCTTTACATAATCGTAATATGTCAAGCTTGTGCAGATGTTTCTGTGAACTATAAAAATTCGACGAGTCTTTTATACAATCACCATCACCGATATACTATAAAAGATTGTAAGAAAGGAACAACACGGAAAATATAATAACAATATTGGTTGGGCGTGGCTGATTTTTTCTATTTTTATAGAATTTTTATAGAATTTTTTGTGGAAATTCATATTCTCTATATCTTGTGCTCTCGATTTGCGTTTCTTTGACCTGCTTGCGTCATACTCACACACTTTTCCAAATTTTTAAGTGATATCTTTTTCTCTGCATAAGGGCAGGAATACGTGGACCGCATACGTCTACTTTGTATGTACAATGGTATCATGAGAAGGAAAGTCAGAAAATTATATTCGGCAGCCAACAAATTTTATATACCTATCAACGGTTATCCTAGAATAGACTAAAGAAGATGACAAAAACTAAATTTCTACATAAAAATTTACATCGTGCGTCGGTTGTAGTTTATGGGCAAAAAAATCGAGAAAGCTAACATGGCGGGGCCATTTTTCAATGTCAACCTATGTGCAACACAGACTTAACAAAAAACGCTCGTTTTGTAGTTTCCAACTTAATACATTGCAGTAAATAGTTATCGCTTGAAAGAATTACGGAATCAAACATTTAATTGACCATATCAGATCGGCTGCTTCAAAAATTATTGGTGATAAAGGTTTGAACATATTTGTTATTTGGTTAAATACCAGGAAGAGGTTCGCACAATGCACTTTATTTGATTAGGATTTCGTTGAAAATAATGCGCCTTTCAGTGAATCAGTTTTTATTGTGCTTTTTTGTTTTAGGTACAAACTCATTAATAATCGATCTTGCGCGGATGTGAACGAATGTACCGAAGATTCGGGTATTTGCTCACAAATATGCATCAATGAAATTGGTGGCTTTAAATGCGAATGCGTAGGCGGTTATAGACACGATCCCCGTAATCATACGCGTTGCAAAGCCATCGAAGGGCATGCTTCGCTTTTGCTAGCGCGACGTCATGATATTAGGAAAATTGCTTTAGATCGAATGGAAATGACATCGATTGTAAATAATACAAAATCAGCTACAGCATTAGATTTCGCATTCCGCACTGGCATGATATTCTGGAGCGATGTATCAACACAAAGCATTTACAAGTAAGTGTATTAATATATGTATTTATAATAAGCGAAAGTTAGAAGAAAAAGAAACCAATGTTTTTAGCATTTTTCGATGTTCTTTATATTTGATCACTTGGCAAGTCATCTAACAGCATGGTTCGCTTAGACTAGAAATGGGTACTTTGTGGTAATCGGGATTGAGCAGTCGAACAACTTGATGAATCTAATATCAGTGTGGGAATAAAACATCAAAAAAATTCTGTTTACTAGCGCGGATTTCTCTCACCGCAAATATCGGCCGTGGACAAATCAGATGCCAAAATAACCTGGAAGGATTTATAAAGAGCCCCGATTCTTTTTTCTGAACTTACATGAAAGCTTAAATTGGGTTAGATTTGGATTCCAGATACATTGAAAAACCTAAGTTCGAAAGATTCTCAGAAAGTGTCGAGAAAATTTCTATATGATAGTTAGCGTCGTGTCGCCGTAAAGATGGGATAAAGGAAAAACATGCCCAAGCGAGTGGTTTCTTTCCGTGTGGATTAGACCGATTTTTTAAAAGTGTTGGCCCGGAAAGGGACACTAGAACTTGGGCTTTTCCTGTCCGAGGCAAGGGTTTTCCACTTTACGTAAGATTCTTTGGTCTAGCTATGTACTGCCTTCTGAGTCCATCTCTTCTACAGTAAATGTCCTCTTCGGCTAGCAGGCGAGCCAGATTTTCCCTTCTATATTTAGCTTCCTAGGTCAATGTGTACGGAGAATAACTGTTGTTATCTTAATTCAAATCAACATGTTTTGTATCTAAGCTAATTTAACTTCGCGCATGCGTATAGATATTTAGGTATAAGATGTTGCTTAAGTTTATATCCAATGTGATTTTTCAGAATGGACTTTAGTAGGATTGACCCTATTAGAATTCACCAGTACTTGTAAAAATTTACCCTTACTTAGCAGAATCGACGATATTGAAGTTCATCTCCTATTGGAACCTTCCATTATCTGTCAGAATAGATACGAATAGAACTCAATGCCGCTTATTAGAATCTATTGTATTATAATCTCTCGCTACCTGTCAAAATCCGATGTATTTAAAATTGATTTAATTAGAAATCATCATTGACTTAATAATAATATTTGGAACAACACAAAATGAGACCTTAAGTTCTTACTAAGTATTTATCTTCCGTTGCAGAGCTCCGATTGATGAAGGCAATGAGAAAACTGTTGTTTTAAAAGCCAGTGGTGTAACATCAGATGGTTTGGCCGTGGATTGGATTTACAATCATATCTACTTTACTGATACGCATAAAAGTACCATTGAGTTAACCGACTTTAATGGTAATACGGAAAAAATACTAATTAAAGATGAATTGAATGTACCGCGTTCAATAGCCCTGGACCCAATTGATGGGTAAAATATAATTCATTGAAATAATTTTCTTTAAAAAATTTTCACTTTCTCTTCTCATTTCTCCAGTTGGATGTATTGGTCCGATTGGGGTGCTTCACCGCGTATTGAACGTGCTGGTATGGATGGTACACATCGCCTTACTATTGTTAATTATGATGTGAAATGGCCAAATGGCATTACATTGGATATGGTACGCAAACGTCTTTATTGGGTTGATGGTAAACTAAATATCATCTCATCGGTTAATTACGATGGCTCACAACGTCGCCAAATTTTATATTCAACTGAATATCTGCGTCATCCTTTTTCAATAACAACATTTGAAGACTATTTATATTGGACCGATTGGGATAAGC
The DNA here is from genome assembly GCF_014805625.2 of Glossina fuscipes. Classification (NCBI taxonomy): domain Eukaryota; kingdom Metazoa; phylum Arthropoda; class Insecta; order Diptera; family Glossinidae; genus Glossina; species Glossina fuscipes. The sequence continues at coordinate 4,528,796 of NW_023998457.1, forward strand.
AAACAGTGTTTAAAGCAAACAAGTTCAATGGTCAAGATGTAGAAGCTATAACTGCTATGCATATGGTAAGTTCGAATAAAAAAATTACGAAAATATTATTAAAAAGCTTTTAAAGCTTGAACCATAAAAGAATTTTAAAGCCAGTGATCGAGTTAAACCCTTTGGGTTTTGTGCAACGTTTTGTGAATTATTAATATTTTCTCTTACTCAAAAACACCAAATGAAAACAACAATGCACGTGTTGGCCCACACCTTTACAGGCGGTAAATACATTCTGGTGTGCATTAATTATGTAGTAAGAGCGCATAAAGTGTTTTACAAATAAAAGTATGTGCACTACGTCAACAATGAATGAATGTAAGGAGTTTTTACAAGTTAAGAGGTAAACAGAACATAATGTTGGTAGCAAGAACACGACACCAACTTGTAAGCAGAAGTTTGTTTAAATGGTCAAGTAAATGCCTCTTTGGGATTAAAAGTTTTTCCCTTGCAACAGATGTAAAACTTTACAAGTGTAGGCAATCTGACTGAGAGCGTATTTGTAAAACTGCACGCGTTGTAAGGAATAAGAAATAAAAAGTACGAGTGTTCACAATACTGATAGGCAACAAAAAAATACTCAGAAGACCAATTTCATATATAATTGGTTACACACTCCTTATCATCACTTAATTACTTGTGGTCAGGAGTAGACAGTAACTTACCTACTTAGGCTTTCAGGCGAGACTACCAGGTCTTGCTTGGACGTAATATAAAGTACATGCAGCGACAGCAACATGTGCTTATTGATGGCGATAATGTGTCGTCCATCACTTTTCACATTCTTCGACCATTAGCGTAACGAAGGCCCCGCTATGCTCATGCGTGCGGGAAGTTTTCTACAGAGGTAGAAGAGATCTGTTCATCTATCAAGGCCGTAAAAAAGACCACTCTGCTGGCTCAGTGTTTTTTTCAACCCGTTATGGGGAGTTGTAACCCCGTATCCTCGTTTTTTGCTTATGCTGCCAATAGCAGCCGTCTTTCCCATTTTTTAAGACATACACTCCACCAAGCCGAACATATACAAATGCTACGTCCCATTATTCCTCTATTTACAATCTTTTGTGACCATCAATGTGATCAATATCAAATTTCGCATCGATTCAAACATATCCGCCTGTAACGTCTGTTGTAACATTATCCGATCGCAAAAAATTTGGCCAAAAAATTGGTCAATTGGACTTAGAAATAGGGTAATGGCTTCCTTGGACAATGAAGCAAACGAAATTACACCCGGCAACAACAATGGCAATCAGATTACATTATGGAAATAGTAGGAAGTAGCTTAAGCCCTGTGGTAACCTTCTGGCTTGAGGTATAACACTTCAATCTTTCTGCACTAGACATATTGCAGTACATTTCATATAGTATATATGTGACATAACGATAAATTATGCTGCATTATAAATGAATGTAGTTACGTTAAATTTTAAATACTTTGTTTTTCTTTACATCTTCAACGGACGGTTGTGTGCAATGTAAATGCCGTATAAACTTTTACGACAAAAAAAAAAAAAAACTATAACATCAGCTGCAACATCCGATGGTTGTACATGTGTATCATCCGTATCGTCAGCCAGATGGTGAAAATTATTGTCAGACAGCAAACGGACATTGTTCACATTTATGTTTACCGGCGCCGTTCATTAATCAACGCAGCCCTCGTATAACATGCGCCTGCCCCACCGGTCTGCGTTTAATGGAAGATGGACAAACGTGTGCCGAAGATTGTAAGTTTCTGATTTTTTCTTTTTGCTATGAATTTTTTATTACTAATAAAGCCCAATACACAAGTGGTACTCATAAGTTTAACAAAAATTCTTCTTCTTCTTTTCTTCTTTAAGTTTACTTCAACTTAAGTTAGATGTAAACTTATGTCGTTTAGTAAATGAAAACACTTCGATTTTGTCCTTACCATCTGTCAATGAATTAAGCATCTTCGTCTATCCATCTGTCTTTCCTTTTGCCCAACTGCCTATCTGATTAGCAACCAGCTGTCTGTTTTTCCGATTGCCCATAAGTACGTCGTTTATCTGTTGTCTGCTTGTCATCATTCCTACTTCTTTATGTATTTGTTTATCTTCTTGTCTGTCTTCGTTTCCCTTTGCGCCCTCTACCTACGTGTTCGTCTTTTCGACTCTTCGTGTTTTTCTCTGCTCGCCTATTCGACTTTCTTGCTATCTGCCTGACCGCTAGTTGTTTGTCAACCTTCTTGTCTCTCTTTATTTATCTGTCCTTTTTGCTGCCTGCACGACTAGCTGGGGGGGCGCCCCCCCCCGCCCCTTTCTGACCCACTCGAGCATCTCTCCGGCTACTTTTTCCTTGCTATACCTCTTCATAGATGCGCCTACTTTTCTGTCTACCTGCATGTTCAGTCATCTTGAATTCTGTTTGAAATTCGGCTTATAACTTTTAAGCTTTCTCTCGAAGAATAAACATAACCTTAAATTTTTCTTAATGTAAACATAATGTATTTATTGACTTCTTTTTTTTTATACAGCTAATAAGCATTTGTTTCGTAACCTTACGCATGGCGGTAGTAGCAACGTTACCGCTACTGCAGTGCAACCTGATTCCGGCTATATCGCTTTGATAGTCTCAGGAGGTTTACTCGGTGTATCGCTAGTGCTAGGAGCGGTAAATTTACAACTGAAACATTTATTTATGCTTAACTGAAATTGATATTGTTTTGCAGATATTATATCTTGGGTATCGTCATTATAGAAGGCGTTCCGTGAATTCTATGAATTTTGAGAATCCTGCCTATCGTAAAACGACGGAAGATCATTTCAGTGTGGAGAAGAATTTACCCATATATCCTAGTACCGTAGACGAGGAGGTAAATAATCATTTTATTCTTTAGGTCTGTTATTAAAGTTCACTGTTGTGTGTTTTAGCATAAATAGAGCAAATTATTTTAACAAATTAATTCGTAGTGCTTTTCTTAAAAAAAAAAAGAAAAAAATAAATTTCTTTTATCCTTTTTTACACGATTTTTATTTTGCTCTTCTTTTTTTTCTTATATTTCAAATATACGGTTCTTAGCTGCATTGTTCACAAAGAAGACTTTTTGCGCAATATTAAAACAAAAAGAAAAAAGTAAGGAGAATAATAATATGCTCGTTTTAGGGGCGGAATTTACATACCCACCATACCCACGATTCACATTAAGTATAGGAAATATAAGAAAAGCGTTTATTTTGTACTTATGAATGCATATTTTTGACATTCGAACATTGGTCGGTTTCTAATGGATATTTCATTTTATTATACGGGGATCGATTCGAAAGGATCAAAAAGTATCAAACTATATCTAGCTGGCACATGTTGATTTCTGTTCTGTATATTGGTTGCCTTGACAGTAACGCATTTCACAGATTTGTAAGTGTCTCTGTGTATAAATTTGTATGTGCCGATAGAAACTGGTAAGAATCACTTCTTATCATCGGGCATTTTCTTCAAAGAGTCATTAAAAAGTTTATTTGAAATTTCAGAATAAATACGAAATGAAAAAAACGTTTGCTAACCATACATTCATGTTAAATATGACTTTATGAATGATACAAAAGTTTCCGGAAAGCCTGAGAGAAAATTCAATAGCAAACTTTTTTCATTCCTCTGGTAAGCTCTGAAGTTAATAAAAACTTATACGGGCCATTGGACGAAAAACATAGAAATGTTTTCCCAAAATCTCGAGGTTTTTTTGGGGAAGAAAAAGGTCTGCTAAAACATGCTAATTTCAACAAGCGGCCTTCTCTGATTGGTATCAATTTTAAAGCGTAGTAAAATTGCCTAAAGACGACATATAAAGAAACTTATCTTCAATTAGCTAGTGGTTCTCGAATTGAATCTCACGTCGGGAAAAGTTTATATTAAAAGCATTTCCAGTGCGGTAGATCACGCTTCAATTACTAGTGGTGTGCGATCGTAGGTGCAGTGAGCGCCATGCCTTTACCAATCGGGTATATATATTCTAGACTGCGGCCAAGTCCTACGTCTCTCTTCCCCCACTTCTTTCTGACCATAACGATGCAGGTGCCAGAGACATCCCGTGTGGAATTAGTGGTATATATATATAAAAAGAAATAAAAGTACTATGGTCAGGCAAGGCCGACCGTTAGTTACTCTACGCCATATCGCCCCATTAGGTGATTCATTCATTTTCGTGACAACACAACAAAAATTATTCATTATTTCAGTGTAAATGCATAATTTTCAAAACTTCCCTCTTACTGGGGAATTCGCAAAGGTCAACGTGGTCTAAATTTAGCAAATTTATTTTCTTGTCAAAGATTTGATTATCTTTCAGTTGGTTCCGTCATAACAAACCACCTACTAGACTTTGTCGCCATAAGAGGATTTGTTTTTATGGGAACCATTATATATGGTTGTCTAAAAAATTAGACCAACGTGATCCAAATTCCCTCTGATTAATTTACTAAGGAACAATTTTTATTAAAAAATATTAAAAATTAGACTCTTTAGGCATATAAAGGCACATCTTTCATAGGATCCCTTATAAGGGTTCGGATGCCAAAAATCGACCTATGAGATCCAAATTCGGTAAACTCAATTTTTATGTCAACTTATTAGTATGAACGAATTCTCATGAAGCGCAATTGAAAATTAGGATTCTTTTGCCATTCAGTTACCATAGAGATGGTCCTGTGGCAATAGGTTCAAAAAATTGCTCTACCCAATTTAAACTTTTCACACCAATTTTGCCGAAATATTTTTACCAAGTGATTCTTGTCGCGAAATTCTTGAATGTATACTATTTTCAGACATTGTATGGAGAGTGATCAAAACAATAGCCCAATCCTAATCATTTTCAATAGGGCTTGCCCTCAGACCAACCGTGCACGAGCGTATCAAGTTTCATTGAAATGTCTGAAAAAATCCTCCTAGTTTGTTGAACATACGTATACATGGGCAGACACCAGACGGACATACGGACAAAAAGGCTTCGATCGATTCAGAAAATGAAATGAACATCAGACAGACATACGGACAGAAAAGCTTAGATCGATTCAGAAAATGTTTCTGAGTCGACTGATCGACCAAAGTCCTCAAGTCTCAAGTCCTTCATATGCCCGCACAAACTTGATATACCCTGTACCATAAGTTATGTAGGGTATAAAAAGGGATAGCTAGGTTGGTTGCAAATATTCCCAACGGCGGCATAGTACAACATTTAGGAAAAAATTGCACATAGTAATATTAAAAAAATTAATCTCTTATATGAGATAATTAGCTCAATCAGCATATTCAGGTAAATCGATGCTGTGTTGGTTGTTAAATGTTGACTATCATTATTTTTGTTTCTTTTTGATTACATACAAATTTCATTAAAGTGTGCAATTTTGGTAATGGTGGGTAAATGATAGAATTTCAGTGAATTTTCAAAAGCATAAGAGAATTAAAAGTTCAAAAACACAAAATTTATATAAATGTCTGTATTCATGCATACGCAATACTTTTTCTTTTTTTTTATGCAGTTATTATCATATCATCGATAGATAACACTACGTATAATGGTAAGGGCAACTTTATTGCCGCCGCGACCACAACCGGATTTGGCGGTCATAGGTAGGCAGTCGACTTGACTATTCACCAAAGTAAAGTGTTTTGCAGCCTCTATATCTGTATATGTGGCTTTGGCCATTGTAGTAGTGTTTTCATTAACTCACTCACAGTATCTATGGAATCCTATCTAAAGTGAAACGATCGAATATCATACCAGTGGAAAGAAGGATTTTCCGATCGGTGTATATGACGAATAAAAAGGTAAGTGCGCGTATTTTTCTTTCCATTAACCCATTCGAGAATTTTTTCAAACGCGGTCTCCAAGGACGACGTTTTTTTCTTTTGGTCATTATATTGTTCACTATACACTCCACCACCGGTAGTACAGGGTATATTAAGTTAGTGTGGACGTATCCAATACCCAGAAAGGCTTAAGGTAGACTCAGCTTTCATTGTCGATCTAAGCCTGACTGCCCTTTTGTCTGTCTCTTCGTCTGACGTCTGTCCGCGTGAAATTATGTTCAAGCTATAGGTCGCAATTTTGGAAATATTTTGATAAAATTTGTGCAGTGACGTGGCTTGACCCAATGACGAATGCTATTGGAAATAGTTCGGATCGGTCACCTTTTTCGATCACATAAAAATTTGACAACTTTGGACGGTCTGGGACACTTTTTGAACCCCGTTTCATATAGCGAAAATTAAAATTCATACGACAAAAAGATATAGTTGTTAATGTTTCATAATGAAAATTAGATTGTAAGTTAACATAAAAAATTAACTGTACCAATTTTGGATCATCACGATGCCATAGGATACCATAAGGATTTTCCCCAAAAATTGAACTTTCGTAGTGTAGAAAAGTCAAAGTTTTAATATGTGTGGATGAAAATTGACCCCATACAGTAAATTCATACAGAAATAAAAATTACGTTGGACAATGCGGTGTAGAGTATTGAACGATCGGCCTTGCCTGACTATAACGTTCTTACTTGTATTTAATAAAAAAAAATTTGTTGATTATGGAAATCAAACAATTCATAAGCCAATTCGCATAAATAAGATGATTGCCTACCCTATGTTCACCTCTCTCCACAAAAAACTTTTCGTGTGAGGAGCGGATTGAGTAGCACGTGAGCAATGTAAATTAAAATGTAATAAAATAAATTAAATCATTAATACTGATAAACATTTATTTTAAAACAAGTAAGAACATTATAGCTGGGCAAGGTTAAGTGTTAGATACCCTATAACATTTCAGCCATTTTTTTAATTAATTAATTAATTTTTTGGTTAATTTGCTACTATGGATCAATTTTCATCACAAAATATTAGAAATTAAATCTTTCTTTGAAGGGGAGAAATCTTACATGAGAAATCTTACATGAAATGGGGTCCAAGAAATAGGTCAATGTGGTTCGAGTTTTATCTAATTAATTTTTATGATCAATGACTATCATAAACAAATTTTCATAAAAAATATTAACAGTTTTGCCGTTTTGGTATGTAAGAGTTTACAAGAATCTTTGTAAGCTGCAGAATCCAAAAAATTGACCTGCGTAGTCCAAATGCAGGAAGGTTGATTTCATTGCCATTTCGGTATTATCAACCAATTTTCCCCATGAGGTATTGAAAATTATACCTTTTGACCATATAAAGATTCAACTTTGTTAGGAACGGTTATATAAGTGGGGGTTCAAAAAATTGTCCCAGCCATATCAAATATTTCATACCAACTTAGAATGTCGAGGTAGTGCTATACAGTGCAGTTAGTTGCCAAATTTTGAAAATTACAATTTGTGTTGCATAACGACTTTTCAAAATAGAGCGGGGTATGGTCAAAAAAGGGAGTTCGTCTGCCAGTCAAATCAAGTCAGTGTATCAAATTCAACCAAAATATCTCAATAATCGCGATCTGTAGTTTGAACACAAAAATACATGGACAGATAGGCTTAGCATCAACTTCTGAAACGATCGGTGCAATAAAAGGCTGATCTATCTCAAGTCTTTTAGCATGTTACATATGCCCGCACAAAACTTTACATACCATCAAGTGATGTAGTGTATTAATAGTTAGATAATAAAAAACAAATATTTTAAGTTTTATAATGGAGAAGAAAATGTAGTGCAAAGAGAAGTTCTAAGAAAGTAAATCACCAGAAAGATGATACAATAATTATACATTGCTTGGTTGATGACAGCGCTTGAAGCGTTCTCCCGGCACAAGCTGGACAAAAGTATTAGTAATTAATTTATTTCTTTATAGCATTGTCTGCATACCTTTCTTTGTAATTTGCCTTCCCTATATATGTCGCGGAAGGCACTCCAAAGGAAACAAATTGTTCGCTCTTAATCCAAGAGTTATTAATTTTTGGACAAGTGATGATATCCGTACATAGTAATAGGCCTAAAAACACTTTAAATTCGGAAATGGTTAAATTTTTCCATTTTCCCGTGAAATCATTTCGCCCCGTCTATTTGTCTCATTCACAGCCGTAGGGAAAAAGATATTATTAAATAAAATTTCCAAAAATGTTGTTAACTTTTGCAGATCGTGCTCGTCCCAAAAAAGGATTTTTGCACGATAATTGTCATTTTCCCACATTTCAGTATCTTCAATAACTTCACTTTCAATCTATTGTTCAATCACACTTTCAGTGTCTTATCCTATCCTGTACATCATCGAAGAGTTCAATAAGCCTAATTCGTGTAACAAAGTTCGTGTAAAAAAGATATTGACTCAATGGAACAATAGTAGGTTGGTTCCAAACTTAAAAGAAGCAACTAAAATTTTCCATTAGCAAAATTTAAAAAGTTCTTGTTAGAGTTCACTTAAGAATTTATTTCTTGCTTATCCATTTTAGCTCATCAGATACATTATAAAAAATTAATAGTGGTTTGCAAACCGTGCGTGAAAAATACATACAGTCTTTGCTATATGCATAATTCGCGGATTCACACGTTCACATACGGATATAATCGAACTTATCTAATTGAATTATGAAAAATATTACCCGAAGCTGGAATGCGCATTTGTGAGGAGTGAGAATGAACAAATTCGAAGGAAAATGAAAAAAATAAATCCATCAGAAAAATTCATTAAAACATTTCATAAAGAAAGCGCAGATTATTGAAAATTGGGTTAAAGCAAAACAATTCGTGCGAGTAAAATTCGCGTAAAAAGAAAATTAGATGCATTCATATTTAGTGTTTTCCTCATTTCTCTCATCACTGTTGCTCCATAATAAGAAAACTTCTTCTTTTTAACTACTGTTAATTCGAAGTTTGTGTAGATGAGAATCGCGTAAAAAGAGAATCAAGTGTATTCATAATCATTGTTTTCCTCATTGTCTCATCATTCGCGCGCGATAATAATAAAACTTCTTCTTTTTAACTACTGTTAAATCGAAGTTTGTGTAAATGGATATCGTGTAAAAAGAGAATAAAGTGTATTCGTAATCATTGTTTTCCTCATTTCTCTCATCATTCGCGCGCCATAATAAGAAAATGTTTTCGTTTTAATTCGTGTTAAATCAATGTTCGTGCAAATGAAATTCGCGTAAAAAGAAAATTAGGTGCATTCATATTCATTGTTTTCCTTTTTGCTGTCATTACCGTCGAACAAAATTTTTTCTTTCCAACTCGTGTTAAATCAAAATTCGCGTAAATAAAATTCGTGTAAAAATACTAAGAACATTTCGATTCTTCTTTCTATTTCTTACAAGTATAAAATCATCACTTTTATGATCACTGGTTACTTCCTGCAGTCGTGATTCTCCTGCCTTAGGATCTGCCATTTTAGGAGCTAAATTTAAATCAATTTTTGCGCTTTCTATACTTTATAGATATTTTTAATTCAAAACAAGTCTTATCTCGACGACTACGTTGCTCAGAATGATTGATAATTGTAGGTATGGTGAGCAATCGGCCTCGAATGGGTTAATTCATTTGCATTCTTTTATTTGTGATTTCTCTTAAGTGTTTGTTTGCTTTTTCTTTTCCTTTTACTTTCAAACTATGCTATGTACGTTTATTAGCTGAACTGTTTGCTAAGAGGACTATTTGCGCGGTATTAAAGAAATTAAAAAAAAAAAAAGAAATGGTTATGGAAATAATTAAAATGAATCATTTGACATTGTCACTTAGATTGATGTGAACAGTGTTTGCATCAAGTATAACATACGTTTAAAGTAATGTACATAGAATAAATATAAATTAGGAAAAATCTATATTTGCTTAAGTATGATATTTTGGGAATCACTAGTAAAAAAATTAGACCACTTTTGTAATCAGCAGATTAGATTAGAAGTAACAAGACTATTCCTCTCAAATCATATTTTTGTTATACCTTGGCAGCACCTTAACTGATAACTATGTCACAACTTGGGTAACAAATTAGACACACTTTTTTTATTTCCATGTAAGAGAGTCAAGTTTTCAATTCGACTTCAATCGAATCGAGATTATATCTCTGGAAAGCTTTTTTAAACTTCAGGTATAATTGAAAGTTAAATCGAACCAAAGCAGGAGCGACTCGAGTTAAGTATCTCGAGTTACCAATCTACTTTGCATAAAAGCAAGACGCCTTTAAGAAGATGCTTATCAGCCTACAAAAAGAAGGTCTTTTGAACATTTATTTATTTATTTTTTTTTGGTTAGAAGGAAGATTAGTGGGATAATAATATTTGAGGAGGTTATTAAGCATGCCTTGAAGTAATAGAAAAAAAAAGATTACTATGGAAAAGTATTAAAAAATAGCAACGGTAAGGAACTCTGTGGCACGCAGCATAACTGGTCCAAATTTAAAGTTAAAAAAAGAATCATGTGACTTAAATGCAAACCACCGAAATCCTTATATCTACGTAAGGCGTTTTAGATATATTGTTTTTTAAGTAAATGGCTCGTGTTTTTGTGAAAATGTTCACTTCGTTTGCTTTAAATTATTTTTATCAAAAAAATTCCATGTAAAATGGGGTTTTAGAGGTACTATCAAAAATTCGTATGGAAAAAATGAAAACTGTTTGACTTAGCTGCGTGCCATTTCGAAATATCAAGTTTCTAGAAAAACATGTTTTAAGTCTTAGAGGCTATTGTTACAAAATGTTTTTGTTGCACTTCTTACCGGAGCTCGTACCACTCGATCGCGAACTGCGTGGATTTTATTTATAATTTTTAGAAGCAGTATTTATAATGCATTCACAATTTACTTACTTTTATCGCACTCTTCCCTTAAGTGCTCCTTTCGATTGGCACTCGACTCTCTCAAATATTCTGCTTACAAGCCCTTTATCATTACCTAAATTCATCACGACATTTTTCATCTACATTTTCGGATAATGCATGACGCGTGATGAATATGCATTTGGTTTTTTCCTTCTTTAGAATTTAGTTTCTTAGAAATCATGAAAAATAGCATTTTTGTAACAATACTGTAGCCGTGTTTTCCACAATAACATTGTGTTTATTACAATAACATTGTTTTTTTTTTGTTTTTGCTATTACTCCGCATTTACAAGATCATAAAACTGCCCTACCAAGTTCAAATATTCTCTCTCTTTGTTTTTCTGAAACAATTTCTGCCACGAAAGCGTCTGCCAAAGAGAGAATCGGAGGTTTCAAGCTCTGTAATTTTTGAAATAATGGAGAAGACGACAAGAAAGTCTACAATTTAATAGACGAGTTTATAAATAGCAACAAAAGCTTCATTTCGAACTTTGAATTTCTTGGTAGAAACGTTGAAAGCTTTCAAAACGCTGTCAGTCTCGCAAACACCCAAGCATTTTCTCAAAGAAGGTAGAGTAGCGTATTTTTGTTCGGAAACGATTTAAAGTGTACATAAGTATCTTCTGAAGAGATCTGTAAGTGTATTAGAGAAGTGAGAGATCAACAGAAAAAACTTTAGACTCTAACTTCCACCAGACGATCTCACACAGCACGAAAGCATAAAAATTTTAAAGAAAATATTTCGTGCAGATAGTGATTTTTTCCCCACATATTTTGGCAGATCCAAAGCATCTATTTAGTGCATCTAAACTAGAATATCCATTTGGAACAGAATATCATAGACTAGAATGTTCATCTAGACTAGAACATCCACCTAGAGTACAGCATCCATTTAGACTAAAAGGCTTATCTAGATTAAAGCATCCATCTAGACTAGAACATCTACCTAGACTAGAATGTCCATTTAGACTAGAAGAGCATCCATCTAGATTAGAATGTTCATCTAGACTAGAATATCCATTAAAAGTAGAATGTCCATCTAGACTATAACATCTATGTAGACTAGAATGTTCATCTAGACTAGAATATCCTTTTAAACTAGAATGTTCATCTAGACTAGAACATCCATCTAAACTGGAACGTTCGTCTAGACAAGAGCATCTATCTACATTAGAACATTTATCTAAACTAGAAAGTCCATCTTCTTCAACTCTTTCTCTCTCTTCTTCGCTCAGTTTATACCAATCAAGCAATATGAAAATACTTACTTCTTCAAAAGAAAGTGAACAACCATATCTCATCAATTCTCTTAAGCTATTAGCCTGAAATTCGACACAGATGTCAGTTAACATGTGATGCTAACATAAAAAAAAAAGTGCTTCCATGGCTAAGCACGAGTGACTCTTTTTTTATTATTAATATTAATTTTGAAAAAGTTTTTTTTTTAAATCATAAGGATGTAATATATAAATTATACTATATATAGAAAACATAAAAATATACATATTTTATATATATAAATATATATAAAATACTTACTTATTACTACTTTAAAAAATAAAATTCTTAAATATTAAGGATATCTTAGCATAGTTTTTCTGATCATAGCACTATATTTATCCTCTCGTAGTGGAAAGTATTCTATCAGTTGGCCGAGAGGGACCACTGTTGCATTGAATTTTGTTACGAAGAACCATTTTTTGAGCATTTTTTTCGAGCAGTGGTGCGTCACAATCTGATCGCATCGCCTTCATTTTTTAAATTTTCTCTGTGGTCATCCACTGAAAACAAACGTGACCAAATTGATTATTTCTATCTTAATTTTTTCGATTGTGAATTTTACAACAATCAACAAACGTCAATTTATATAGTCCAACATCAACTGAGAATATATATGTTAAGCTATAATCGTTTCCTTCAATTTTTGCTACGGCAGTGCTTTCTATAAATAGCAGATAGAAGAAAAACACGACTTGCTACCTCATCCTTAAATTTTTGCGTTAGGCGAATTTTCGATAAGTGATTTGCGTGGTGGTGAGCGCTCCTTTAGTTGAGAGAAAAAATCCAGTTTTCACCCAGCAATGGTAAGTTCTCTTGTTATTGACGGATGGATAGCATGCCAAGCTGCAATCTTCTAGCTAAACTTTTGTGTGATGATGAGCTTTCCTACAGTCGAAAGCAGTATGCTACACGCTGCAATCTTTTACTTAAATTGTTGCAAAGTTACGTTCCTACAATCGAAAGCAGTATGCCACAGGCTGCAATTTTTTACCTAAATTGTTGCAAAGGTAAGCCCTCTTATTACCGAAAGACCGATGGAAAGTTGCCGAGTTGCAGTTTCTTATTCAAATTTTCGCGTGACGGTAAGAAGGATGCTAGGTTGCAGTTTTTGCCTAAATTTTTGCAATGGTAATCTCTTCTATCTAAATGTTTTTGGCGATAACTTCCCCACAATCAACGGACGGGCGGGAGGGTGCCAATCTGCAGTTTTATATTTAATTTTTGCCGTAATAAGCTTTCCGATAACTGAAGGGAACGTATAAGGATACCAAGTTGCACTTTCCCATCTGAATTTCTGTACAATCAACGGATGGAAGTAAGAGCATAGCGTTTATCGACGCTTGTTCTTTGGTTTCGGTTTTAATTTTTTGAATCAATGGCATTTCAATAATAACAATAGTAAACGCACTGGTAAACAGACTGGAATTCAGGATTGGGAATACATTATGTAATTAATGAAGATGTTCCTGAAACGTTTCTGGGCGCTACACGCTAAGAAACAAGCGTATAATAGCAAACACTCGTGCATACAGATAAACTTATATATGCTACGCTTATATGCTACGCTTTAGTAAAAGCAATGAAAAAAGGGGTTGGATATATACCCATTTACTGAAATGGAACACAATAAGCGAACTCTTGATATATCACTATATATATCTCTATGTACCTCTGTAAATTCAATACGCAATGAATTCGCTCCCAGTTGTTATTATAACTTAGGCGATGAAATTCAATAAAATCTTTTTTTCTCCTGACCATCTCAGAGATGGACGTTACACTTCTCTATTCATTCCTTCCTATATTAAGTAAGCGAGAAGAAGATTAACCGAAGACTATATCCTGTTTCTTATCTTGATAATGATGATAAGCCTTACTTGGTGCCGAGTTTTTTCTCTCATCCATTGTTTGCTTAACTATAGTGAGCATCATGCGTTAAAGACGATCACCGGAAAATCACTGCTTATGTCGTCCAGTTGTGCCAGGATATATTATCCGTGTTTTGTGCGAATGTATGCAACGCTTCATAGAACTTAATATAGTTGTACCTTTTATTATATCTATTGGTTCAGAATCATGTTCCGCTTTTCTTCAGCTTGTCTGTCCGTCTATCTTTCTTGTATTCTTGTATTCGACCTACATTATGAGATATGATTTTGCTTCTTTTTATTTAGATTTTTGTTTTTGTTAGTTCCATACGCATATTAAGCAAGTGAAATCTCAGATTTGTTCACTCAGCGATTAATTCCAACAAGAGCTTAAATCATAGAAATGGAGAGAGAAAAGAGATTTTTTCTTCTTCACGTGGCTTACAATAAATCGGTGCAGGCGTTAAGCAGTAAGTCATGTTATAAGGCGGTTATAAGGCGGTAAGGCACTGGTGTCTAACAAAGCTTTAAGTTATTCGCTCTGTTTAGTATTTTTTTTAGCGCCGAAAATCAGTAAATAGTGTTTTTTTAGTATAATCGCCTATGATAAGCATAATTGAATGTAGCGGATTTTTGAATCACTAACATTTGTTTTGCCAAACTTTAGTCACGTTATCGTACCGCCTGATTAGTGGTTTCTTCAACTTTTTTTATTTAAATAAAATGCAAATTAAATATAAAAAAATTCGTTAAACTATTATATATCTGCGAGATGATTGTATTAAGTTTGTGTGATTAAATGAAATATTCAGAACGAATTCAGATGAATTTATATTTCATTATGTGGATCATTTTAGATTTATTTTCTAAACCAATTTTAATCTGTTTGCTCGTCTGTCCGCTTGTCTGTCTTTGTGTTTCTTGGTTATACATGAGCGACAAATCGCAATATTTGAAATATTTTGATGAAGTTTGGTCCATTGACTTATATTGGCTTAAAAACAGCACACACTTTGAAAATCAATTGATTCGAGTCATTTTTGTGGTTATTTTGTTTAAGTTTGACATCTGCAATACTTCTCTAATCCAAAATCAATACCTAACAATATTTTATTTTCCCCCTTAATAAAGGTGGAAACTCTTGATGGCATAGAATCCTTTAGTTAAACCTCTTCCCCCTATTCACCTTCGACGATAATATAATCTACTTTTTAATTCCTTATAATAAAAACTGATACAAAACATTGGTTAAGCACATAAACTAAGCTAAATTTGATTTATAAAGATCTGTGTTTTGAATTACCTCCTAAGTAATTATTCTGTTGAAAAGAAAGAAAAAGTAACATTTTTGATATTCTATTGAATGGTGAAGCGGCTTGGGGCGTTTAATAGTCTGCAAAGGGTGTCCAGAATGATTAATTTGCTCTACGATTGTTGGTGTTGTTGATGAAAACATTGCAACATAACAGCAAATTGTTTTCTTTACGTTAAGCTTTAGCTTAATATGATAATGAGGATATATCCCTGTCGGTAGAGTTTTAATAAATATTTTAAAAGTAAAAAAGAATAAATTCAAATATAAATAAAAACACTATAGTGGGTAATGGCCCACCATCGGATACCCTACAGTGCTTGGCGTAATACAGTTATTCACATAATGATCTTTCAAAATAAGGCGTTATATGGAAAGTGATCAAACTCCAAGAAGTTATACATATCTGATCCGAGCCATCCTCAAAAGTGTTCATCCTTGGGCCAACACACGTTATTGTACCAAATTTCATGAAAAATGCGACCTGTAGATTGGACACAAAAAAAAAAAAAAACAAGACGGATGGATAGGCAAACCGACTACTGTTAATTTGTAGATCATATATGTGATTACAAAAGGCGCTAGCAATATACGTGGTATTGTATCTCATATTTTAATCATACGCTGAGTTGATTCAAAAATAAATCGTTAACTTGCTTAACAATCACTTATCCAGCCTGCAAAATATTTGGGCCTTTCGTTCAAATAGTCTTTTAACGCTTCTGACAACGTAATTTTCAATTTGAAAATCCCTCGTGGAACGCGTCTTGTCTTAATATGGATTCGAAAAGTTTCATCTTTCGGTCATTGGTGGAGAATGCTGTCCTTTGATCGTCCTTTTGTGTGTTTAGGTAATATTTAAAAATCAATTAGAGTCGTTTCTGATAAATAGGATGATGGCTCAGCATTGCAATACTCCTCTACTTCATTGAGCACCACGGAAAAATTCAGCAAGAACACGGTAAAAGAATCAAAGCTTGCTCTGCATCTCACTTATTTAATTATCAAATATGAAACATATACACTGTCGAAATGGTCGGAATATGGTTCTGTGCCTTGTTAGTAACCATACTTCCGGCGAACACTGAAAATTTGAAAATTATTTTTGCTTTTTGCTTAAGTCTCGATCTATTGCAATCGAGGATCATCTATTGTTGTTTTGCTGACTCGCAAAATAAGAAGAATGCCGACTACGGCGTTTTGATAATTTTTAAATTTTCGATCTGATTAATCGGTTAAAAATAATGGTTAAATTATTCGTATCGTTCATCTTATAGCTTTCAAAATTAATTTGCAACATTGCGAAGACTATCATAAGAATTAAAAATGATATTCAACTATGTCTCGGGATTTGAAAGCTTGGCATAAGTACAACTCAAGCTAATTTTATTTTTAAATCATAATCGCAGATAGGACAATAGATAGAACTAATGAAATGCGGACAGAAAAGAAATTCAAAATCAAGTCTATATCGAAGCCATTAAACCTATGGCCGGAGAGACGTTATATATAGAATAACAGAGATTTATAAGCTGGATTTATTGTCCGTGCTGTGCTTCCTTCTATTCAAACTACAGGTTGCAATTTTTGAGATATTTTGACGAACTAAGGTAAATGGACGTACTTCGCCCCCAAGATCGAAAGCTATTGAAAATAGTTCGGATCGGATCACTTGTTTGATCAGGTCGCATATAACACCCCTTTTGTAAAAAAATCTTTTATGGATAACTGCATTTTGCAAAGTAGTGTAGGGTATTTAATGATGACAATGCATTTTTTATTTGTTTTTTTTCTATTAAAGTTAGTTACGAGGCTATAATCATGGCACCGTAAAAGGATTTTCTATATAAGACTTTGAAGACGTAATTGGAACTTGAACAGAGAAACCTGCTGGCAACTACGGTTAAACTGGTTTCGTGATTAAAAATAAGAATAGATTTGAGAGGGATTTTAATCCTTTTAGATCAAGTTTTAAGTCCGTCCTTTCGATTTCAACATTGGAGATACAGGAGGACAGATTCAGGATTCAAAATCATTTAGCATATCAATGTTGATTAAAAGTCTATGTACATCATGGGATCACCCGAATAAGTTTCTATGCATCCCACATCATGATAGCATCTAATGTATGTAATACACATACAGTTGCAAGGTAATGAAAGATGCCTAATACATTTTAAATTTAATAATAATAATAACAACATTTTATTGTAATATAATACATAATAAAATAAATGTAATATAATACATATTCAAATAAATGCAAATCTATCCCAAAAAAAAAAAAATGTATGTATGTAATGAATAAAGAAACATTGATTAAAAAAGACAAAGAGAGAAAGAGAAAAAAAGTCACAACAAACTTGAAAATATTCAGAAAAAAAAAACTTTATTATGAAAACTAAATAAAAAACAGAATAAGCAAAGAAATAAAGTGTTAGTTTTTAATGTAAATTTAATTTAATTCAACCAAGGTGTTAATTATTAAAATAGGTTTAATTAATGCATACTTTAAAGTCTTTTTAAGAGAATATTTACAATAAATTTTTAAGTCAATAAAAACATTTTTATTTGCTTTAATACCTGTTGTTATCGTACGGGGATCCTTGCCGTCATCCATCCAAATTTATCATCAATCGTGAGATCATCAAATGAAATAGCAACTGTCGTAAGTCAATCCATAACGAATAATTATTCGTTTAATCACGAAAATGGTTATGACACTTGATTAAAAGTGGTTATGGTGGTGTTGGTTATACAATCGTTATTTACTATCTACAGGAAAATGTTTGCTTTTTTTTTTGGAATAATCTAAAGAAGAGAGAAAGAGAAAGAGGGAAATTATATAATAATATGAGTATGTATGTATGGTGATAATAATTATAAGGCGCTACTATGTGGTACGTGTGGTATGTGCAAATGCGTGAGTTTATATATATATATTTATAGCAAACTAACTGTGCGATTGAATACATTGAGTGAATGCATATTGACTTTATAAAGACGAAAATTGGATCGAACTATTTAATTATAGTTAATATTTTACATTTTATGGGACATTAATAAATGCAACGCTGCAATTGTCTCCTTTCCTTTCTTTCTTATATCCTACACCGCTTATAACAAAGAATATGCAAACTTTGCGCAGATTTAAATAAAGCCCAGAACGGCTTACGTTAGACCCGCCTTTTATTACACCGACCTAAACTTGTCTGTCCCTATATCCGCCTATCTATCTAATGTCTCTCCATCTATTTTTTAATTTACAGGTCATAGTTTTTGAGATGTCTTGATGAAGTTTGGTACACAGACATGTTTTTTTTAATATACCGGTCTAAACTTGTCTGTCCTTACGTACGTCCGTCTATCTAATGTCTCTCCGTGTATTTTTCAAATTACTGGTCTTTGCTTTTTGGGACATTTTGATGAAATTTAGTACACAGACATGTTTTTATATAGTATACCGTATAGTATAAACTTGTCTGTCCGTATGTCCGCTTGCCTGTCTATTGTGTCTCCATGTCTTTCTCTGTTCAACCTACAGCTTATACTTTCGAGATATTTTGATGAAATTTGGCATAAATATATTTTTTTCCTAAGCACGAACGTTGTTGCAAATGGTTCGGAACGGTCCACTTTTTCGATCATTCCCCACGCAACACTTTATTTTATTATTGTTATTATTATTATTAATTTAGCCAGAGAACAGATTCTGAAACTAAACTCTTAAAGCACTAGCATCGAACGCTATCGACTTTATTAAAAAACTCTATCGCACTTGAGATTTGACTCCGCGACCATTGAGTGGTTAGTCGAGACTCTCTACCTACTCGGTCAGTTAGACGGATAACTCTTTACTTTAAAAAGTTATACCCAAAACTATTGCAATTTTCGGAATTTCGTCAGAAAAATAGTCTTTTGCCAATAGTTTTTTAGTCCATAGAACCCTTCCTATAGAAACTAGACCTTAATACTGTAAAGGGCCTTCATTTTCTAAACTTGTTCACAATAATAATAATTTGACCACAAAGCTAATCTTATCAAATTTGAAGATTCTGATCAAAAATAAGCCAAAAAAGTTCAATTTGTCACATTCGATGTCCGAAGCAACTTGTTATAATACTTAGTTCTATTAAAGGCGGATTAAATAGGGCTATTTTTTGCACATCATCGCACATAACGATTGTTATGATATATTAAATCTTATGTGCCAAGAGGATTTAGTATTTAATATTTTAGGATGAAAATAGGGTCACAGTAGCAACGTAATATAAAAATTAAGTCGCAAGGAATTTAGGTCACAGAGGTCAGTTATTTCGACCCCTTCATACATAGGGTCTCTCTTAGGAAACACGCCTTTCTTTGCTGACAAAGTCTGAATTTAAGTTTTTATGATGGAAGCAACTGAAAAATAATAAAACCTTTGAGAAGTAAATCAAGTTTGCTGTGGTAACTGATGCGTTGACCATTCATTGCGTAATTGACCATTCTTCAATAAAGTCTTCCTTCAGGAAAAAATTATGCATAATTTTTGTTGCTTTACCACGAGAATGAATGATTCTCGCTATATTAAGCGAAGTGGTGTAGTGTATCCAATAGTTGACCTTGCGCGACCATAGTGCTTTTAGTTGTTTTTTGCGTATTATCCTTCTTATGCTGGTTGTACATTTTAATCATGTGCTTACCGTTTGTTATACACTACACTACTGCACCTTAAAATTTTGCAAAAAAATTGCATTCGGAAAGCATTGTGTACACAAATGTTTTTAAATATATCCTTTCCCCTCTCGGCAACCTGAAGCTAAAAATCTAAGAATGCACTCGCAATTGGCAAAAAAACAAAAGAAAAAAAACGGTCAATATGTTGCATTGCTCTTTCTTAGGTTATGACCTCAACAACACTTTCATTGAACAACAGTAAATCCTTGGATTTTAGTCCATAAGGTTTCGTATACATGACTCAGAGATTATCCTTAATTAAGAAAACCCAAAAAAAGTTCTGCTACGTTTGAAATGAAGTTCTTAAATGCTATCCTTAGTTGTCATACAATACTTAAAGCAGAGCAAAGAAACACATTCCTACACGTCTTTGTAAAGTTTTTGTGTAAATATAAAATAATTTTTCACCAATTTGTGCAAGACTTCTAAGAAATTTGTTAACTTCAGACGGAGATTATAATAATAAAGAAAAACAAGTAAAAACACTATAAGGACGCGCGGCCCACCTTGAAGTATTCTAAACCAACAAGCTTATTACAGTTATTCACATAACGACTTTTCAAAATAAGACCTTAGTGGACCGATCTGAGTGGACCGATCTGAACCATTCTCTACACTGTCCTTGGGCCAAGCGATTTCGATGTCCCAAATGTCATTGAAGTATTTCAAATATTACGACTCATTTTTAAATTAAAAGAAAACAAGACAGACATACGGACGGACAGACAGATAAGCTTAAATCGATTCAGGAAATGTTTCGGTATTATTTATATAATAGAAGATGTACCTACTTCAAGGACTCCTAGATGTTGCATACATACAAATTCACTTTATATCCACTTTATATAACGTAAAGGTGCTGTAGGGTATAAAAAAAGAAAATAACATGTAGTTTAAATCCCGTAAGATTAAGACAAAGAAGAAACCTGCTGTGAATTGTCTCAGAGATACTTTTTCTAGAATTCTAAGCAAAACTTAAAGAGGATGAGAAGAAAAATTAAAGAATAACTTTGCTGTTTTAAATAAAATTTCATCAAACGGTCAAGGCTATATCTATTCCGATATTCAAGCAAACCGAAGGTGTTTAGACCATAGGAAATCATATGTCATAACCAACTCTACGCATTGCGAATATAATATAATTCAGTTAACGAACCAACTTGGAAGTGAGCAAAAATATTTCCTGCATGGATGCTTTGGCCCCTAATTGAATTGCGAACTATTAGTCAATCACTTCATTATTTATTACAGAGAGACTTTCCATTCTCTTATCTGTTTAGGGTCCTTTGCCTTCAAGAAAATTAACGAAAAAGGAACTTACAGCGACAAGCACGTCACGCGCTTCTTTTGGGTGATCTTTCCTTCTTGAAGATCGAAAGCCAACTTTCATTTTATCTGATTGGTTTTGTCAATCCGTAATACACTGGTTCCAACTTAAATTCATAGCTCGAATCAGGCTAACCCCGTCAGATTATCTGCTCAGTTATGTGACAGTTACTCTTATCTGTTGACGGTTCTACAACAATCCTAGAATACCTTAATCTTCATTAAAAACTACTATCCGTCTGTCTGTCTGTCTGTCTGTCTGTCTGTCTTATTTTCTTATATTCAATCTGCAAGTCGCAGTTGTTAAAATATTTTGATGATTTACGTGGAGACCAAAATCGTTACCTTAATATAAGAAAACAAGACAGACGAACAGGTGGCTAGACAACTCTGGAACTCGGAAACTCGGAGTGAAATAATAATACGATGGAAAGAAAAATCTCAAGTCCTCCTGGGTGCGCATACACCCACACAAACTTGCATCAAAAGCGACGTAGGGTATAAAAATTAAAATTTCAAGACTTAAAAAGTTTTCTCATTAATGGAGTACTGTGAACATTGCTTCAAAAAGCTTCATGTAATTTTTTTCTCCTGGCCATTAGCCATTGTTTTTCATAAATCAATTAAAAACAAATTCGAAAACATTAGTTTTTTCAAAAGTAATTACCATTCATTCTTCTACCGCTGTTACGAAAATGAAAAAAAAAAAAAGGAAAAGAAAGTAATATAAGAAAGAAACCTTGAAACCATATGTGGTGCTTTTAACTAATTTCTTCATTTTAACTTTTCCGTGAAACTTTTCATTTTACAGCAAACTTCTTGCAAACATACAAAATGTTTATGTGTCAATCTTGAACATGGAAGAGACATCTTCTACTTTAGATGAAAACTAAAAATGTTTTTGAAGAAAAGTTTGCAAATGGCATCATCTTCATAGTCTTCAATTTACGAGAGTATGTTCAATCAGTCACTCCATTAGACCCTGAGATGCTATAACCGGAGTGAGTATTCACGGCGTAATGTAGTAAGCAAAATGTAATATCGGAAGGCTACTTTTTTTTACCCTACACCACTTGTGGTGCACAGTGAATTAGGTTTGTACAGACGTACGTAATACCCGCAAGCGCTTGAGATGGACACACTTCTTACTCTATGGATCTTTCTGAATCATTTTCTGAATCGATCTAAGCTTGCCTGTCCCTCTGTCCGTCTGATGTTTATCGATGTGCGATCTACATGTCGCAATTATTCAGATATAATAATGAAATTTAGTACACTGATGTATTTTAAACGAAGGACTAACGAGCTTGAAAACGATTCGAATTAGTCCACCTTATTTTCAAAAGTGGTCATAGTGGAAAAAATTGCAATTTTTAAAATTTTCGGGAAAAACCCGCAGAATAATAGTACTTCGACTTTCTAAATTAGCGTGAAAAATGTTGTTCGGTTGGGGCGACCTTTCGAAACCCCTTTAAATGACCTTTACTACGAACATTGCATCTTTATATGATGAAAATGTTTAATTTGTAATATTTCAAGGTCAAAATTAGTTCCTAACACTAAAATGACATCAAAATCAATCTTACCAAATTCGGTTCACGTTGACCTATCTTTTGGATACCAACGCATATAAGGATTCTCAGAAAATGTAAACCCTTTTATAACACTAAAGCCTAATTGATAAGATTTTATCAAGAAAATTTACTCATGACAGCAATTTGACTTGAATATGCGCCTATTTGTTGGACAATACCTCATGTAAGATTTCCCAGGAAAAGGAACCTTTTGAGAAAAAGATTTGTCTTTCAATTAATTTTGATTAAAATTGGTCTACAGTAGTAATGCAGCACAAAAACTAAGGGTAAGGAATTTGGATGACAAAGGCCTTAACGTTTACAAGGGTTATTATGAAGAACATACCTTCGTGCGTGAAGAAAGCATATTTTCTAGTGTTTTATGGAGGAAACTGAAAAATAATAGAATCTTTAGGAAGCAAATTAAGTTTTCTTAATTTGGCTCGCGCCATATGATCTTTCCAGTATAAGAGTTTTCTTGAAAAGTATGCGTTTGCATGAAAATAATGTGTAACTTTCGATTTATAATTACCAAAATGAGCGAAAAACTGTACTATGCAATTTGTTGGAGGGTATTTATTGTTCGGCTTTGCTCAACTATACTATGCTTACTTGTTTGCTTTTATGATTAGCCAATCAAAGGATGTCGCCTTTTTGCGTAGCATGTTCAAGGCCAGGAGAGAGTTCGGAAGGAGATAGAAGAGAGTGGACCCGACCCGGTAAGTATATGCTCGAACGGTAAGTTTTAAGCTTTCACCGACTTAGCATTCCGTACAACTACGACCGCTCACTAAACGTAACGAAAGCATACCCTATTCCACTGGGAATTAGACTCAACTGCGCCGACTTGATGGTCGCGTAACTTAATATATTGTTTATGCGGCACTCAAAGGGTACGGTTGGAGAAGCTTTCAATACGACGCTTGCCGACAGGCACAGAAGGTATTGTCTACGAGCATTTTCAAAATTGCTTGGCAATCAGAAAATTTAAAATAGCACTGGAAGCTAGCAAATAAAACTTTAAAGTAGACCTCCCTATGGATCCATGTGTCATTGAAGAACAGGCATTGCATTTTTCCTTCATTATAGTCTTTCTTGGGCGATTTATTTCTCATCAATTCTTCAAGTTACTTGTTTCGTTTTTGATTTTTTGCAAGTCCTTCAAAACATGTTTTTACGAGCCCTCTAAATGGTTTCATTGATGCTATAGAGGTAATGCTTGAGTTTAAATGGAAGTCTAAAGAGAAAAAGACGAGCAATTTTGATGAATACAAGGAACGTTACAAGTTCTTGGATTTAGACTTTGCAGGGTCACTTCTGCGAAATGACGCGGTGTCTTGATGGAAAATCATTTTTTCTTTTAGTCGTTACTTTCGATCCATTCAGTTTTGGTAGTTTAGATTATTTTACAGATTTACATCGATTCTCAAATCAAAAAGTCCAAAGCCACTATCTCCTCTGACAGTTTTAAAAATGTCGAACAGAGGACCGAACTTTGTCCAAAAGAGCTTTATTTATTCCGGTTTATAGATATAATGACAAGTCAAGCCCTTTATTGCAAATCGTCAGGAATAGCGCGGCAAAGTTAGGTTTAGGCAAAAATTATTGAAAAGTTTTCAGACATGCCTATCATGAAAATCATTACAAGGGATAAGCATCAGATGATTCGGTTCGTATTCAATTCTAATGCGCTTTCTGTGCTCATTTTGAGGAAAAAAAGTTGTGTTCGAAAAACTTACATAAGTATGTGTAGTATAAACTTGAGTGTGTTTGTAGAACAAATTTTTTGTGTCGCAACTATTTTTAAGTAAAAAGTTGAAGAAAGAGAAAAACCGCTTTTACAACCGATGACAGTAATTGCAAATATGTGAAACATGCATAAAACATCCAAATGTTTAACTTTTCTTTTTATAACCATCGCTGAAGGATGAATGAATATATTCATGTTGTAAGAATGCTTCCAACATCCAGAAGGAGGCTTCTAACAAAGTGTATATACTCTTTACCAGCATTAAATTTTAAACCGATTAAAGTATATCCGTCTGTCGACCTGTTTATCTGTATGTCTGTTTGTCTGCCCATCTATATAATTTCTGTGGTAATAATTCTCTTAGTCGCAAGTAGCAGTTATCGACTTTAAACTTGCAAAAACGTTGGAAGTTCTTGCAGGCCGGTTGGTATTAAAAATGGGCCACATTGATCAAAGGACACGCCTACAGTATTACATAAACTGAGAATACCTCTGATTTTCAACTGAGAAACAAAATTTGGTTTTTTGTTCACTACTCATAAACTACAGCAGATAAATCTAAAAAAATTTCAATTTTATGGAAGCAATTGGCGATGACTATGCGCAATAGTACAATTACACATAATTATATATAAAATTGAATTTTTTTTTTTTCATTACCAACATGTAAATACGTAGTCGGCTTCAAATTCGGAATATCCCCGAGCATGTTCGCCTGCTTGTCTGTCCATACGTCGGCCTGTCCAGCCGTGTAGTATCCCTGGGAAGCATTCTTCTGTCCGCAAAAATGAAGAGAAATTTGCAAAAGAATCTGAAATTTTGCTAATGATCCGAACAGGTCGAAAGATAAGCCTAGAACACCAACACGCCTGTACAACAAAAACTGTGCACACCTTTGCTTTCCGCGATTTCATGCTCATTACTCATAAACTACAATACACTCACCGTACAAATTTCCACTTGCATTCCACAAAAATAATAAAAACCAGTCACGCCCGCAAGTACGAAAATTTTATTTTTTCCTGTTTCTGACATATTCTAAGGAAAACTGCGATGATGGATATGAATTCGGTCGCGGTCTAAAATAATTTTCTTATTTGTTTTTTTTTTTTGTCAATTTTGTTTCTCATAAAATAAGAGCAACCACATAGACTTCTAGGTTCGAATTTTATGATTGAGCAAGGCTAGTTACTAAAGCCTCTGTAATTCTTCGTCCAGTATAATTCTTAATCCATTTTCGCTATAAAAGAATGAAAAAAAATTATATCTCATCTTGCCATGTAGAAGCTTACATGAGAGCAATGTAAGCCTTCTTGTAGGAGGGTTGTCCCGAAAAATATACCTATGTCGTTCAAACTTAGCAGTGTACATTTATATGTTGTAGCCAATTTCCCGATCAATTTGTATCATGAATATTTCAAAAAGTATACCTTGTTACCATCTGAAGGCTTATTTTCCTGAAGAACTTTTACTTGATTCTGGTTTCAAGAAATATTCTTACTCTTTGCAAGTTTTCCATGAATCTTTAAGTATGGCGTAACGTTATTTTTCACGTACGTTTGTTAAGAAAAATTTGGGAATGAAAAATACTTTTTATATAACAACTTCTTACGAATAGGTCAATAGACAACCTTTCAAGAGCGTTCATACCTAGGCAAAAGCGAATTCGATTAAAGCATATTGAAAATGAAGTTAGGTAGATGAATTCGCATCATTTAGACAGACGGACAAACCTTGACTTGCACCAAAGTCGACACCTTCATGATTGGAAAAAATAATTTTGCTTTGCCATATGTACTGGTAGTACGACTGGCAACTGTTGCCAGAAAAAGACAACTTCAAAAGTGTCCGTCCACTACACGTGACGTGCGCCTCTTTTGCGCTCTTTTTCTCAAATTCGCATGTCATACTTGGTGATTTGATAATCATACATGCTGCAATTAATAAACTTATAGGTAAGAGTTATAAGAGTTTATAATCCCCTCCCTAAAGAGTTACAACAGTTTCGATGCTCTTATGCAACTTACAAACGTAAGCGGGAAAAAATTCATAAACAAGTTTATAAAAGATTTATTTAATATAAAGTTAGAAATTATCGTTACTTTTTGATCACATCGTACATTTTATAAAAATTATTAAGAAATTGCATTTTTTGAGCGAAATGTTTCCCGATTAGACGGGTAGCGACGGGATTAGCTCGTCAACGTGCTGTTATTTCCTCCTTATGGCGTCAAAATATTTCGAAAAACTTCAAGTTTACAAATATATTTGAGTTTGCAATTTAAGCTGCATGTTGTCACTACTTACTACTCATGTCAAATATAATCGCTATAATGGAAAAAAATTTTACTTTTCTCATGACGAGTATACTCGTCAAAAGCAGTTAACTGCTCAAGAGACTATTTGTATATTTCAAATGGATTTGTGCGCTTATCCCAAGACGATAAGAACACCGAACGAATGATTCTTAAATATCTTTCCCCGGCAGATAAACTTAATATACCGCGTAACTAAAATAAATTTTTCTTGTTATAGACGTGCTGAGCATTTATTTGTTATCAAAAACGTGCTGAGCAATTACCTGGGTGTGTGTGTGTGTGTGTGTTAATAGAATAAAAGAAGGGGAAAAAGAACATTGAATATTGTCTAAAAAAAAAAAAAAAAGCAGCATAACTAGAAAGTTATGCTGAACAAAATGTTTTTCACCATATTGCAAAACGAAAATTTTTTTTTTTTGTAACGAAACAAAAATACAAAAAAAAAAACGAATTGAAAATGAAAACAACATCGAAACTAAAGCTAACTTAACTTTTCTATGGTTTAGTGTTGTTGACCAACACGTCGTATAAGTGTTAGAATTTCAATGTAAGTTTCTGTGTGTGCGAGGGTTTAGATTACTTTTGATGCTATTGCTGTAGTTGTTCGGTTGTTCGGTTTGGTTTTGCGTGCAAAACGTGAGAATTTTTTTTGCTTTGGGTTTACATTGTTTGCTTTTCTCATGCCATTGCTGTTGTTTTAATGATTATTTACACGTTATTCGCAAATATTGTTGCCCTCACTACTTTCATACCATTTTTCAATCTCCTCTGATGTTCGACGGCGATGATGACTGACGGAATGCATTGAAAGGATTTTAACTTCAATTATATTAGGATTTTTTCTAAAATTAATTGGCAAATATTTTTAGAGAAAGTGTTTGCTATTTAGGCTTGTTCATAAAAGTTTATTGGAAAAGTTTGATTTTTCAATTGCAATTGTGCAAATTTACTTTCACTTACTTTCTCTGTTATTATATTTTGGTGTGTGCATGCCTTGACCTCTTTCACTTTAAGCAAATCAAAAAATCGTAAGTTGTTTTTACATTCTAGAGGCGTATGTTCTCTTCAAGTGTCTCGTTATATGAACATTGCAAATTTACAGGCAAATTACAAATTTTTTTCTTTTTTTGTAAATATTTTTTTGGAAATATATTCACGTAAGTATGCTGAAGCCTATGGATGATTATGATAACAGTGTTTGGGGTTCTTGAGTTTAATAACGCAATATTCACAAGAAAAGTTCCTTGTTTTAGTGAAATTCTTGCATGATAGATACGTTCCCAGAAAATTCGTGTAAAAAAAATCGTGCAAAAAAATTCGTGCAAAAAAATTCGTGCAAAAAAATATATTGACTAAGATATTAGGCTAATAACCTATACTAAAAATTCTTGTTAGAATTCACTTACGCATTTTAATTCATAAAATGTATTATAAAAAATTAATTATATTTGCAAAAACACAAGTAGCTTGCGTGAAAAATACTTTACATCTTTACTCTATGTAAAACCAACCTGATCTAACTGATTTACGAAAAATATAATCCGAAGTTAGAATACTCATTCTTGAGGAGTAAGAATGAGAAGATTCTAGGAAAGATAAAAAAAAAAACCTATAAAAATTCATTAAAAAATTTCATAGAATATTCAAAATCGTGTTAACACGAAACAATTCGTGTGAAAAGCTGGTGTTAAATCAAAGTTCGTTTAAAAAGAGAGTTAGCTGTACTTAATATATTCTATTTACATGAAGCTTTTGAAAGCACATTCTCCAATGCGTAGCTATATCTTACAAGCTTTTCACATGCATGGACTTGTTTTCTTTATCTTGTGTGCAATATGTCATTACCATTTTATTAGTTTTATCGCCGAAAATTTTTACCACCACATGTTGCTTGATAAACCCTGGCAATCTTTCTCGTGGATCATTGGGAAAAATTGTTACAATATATATTATTCGAAAGACCAACGTTGGTTTGGCAGCGATCGAGCCATTTTTGCACTTTTTCAGTACTTCGAAACAACGTGCCGATCAAGCCATCCTGCGTGGATATGATCAAGTGATCAGAAGGCACTGGGTTTGATGAGTACGTGATGTGTGGCAGAACGTTTCATTCGAGCTGCAGCAGTCTATCCTTGAAAACTCTTACAACTTGTAGCCGCTGTTCTTTCCTGCCACAATACATGGTTAAAGTCTATTAAATTGACGTCGGTACACATCTGCAGCAATAGGTTCACTTGATTTTAGCAGCTCGTAATGCGCTACACGCTGCTGATCTCATCATAAGCACAGCAAAACTTTACGGCCAAGAATATTCCGCTTCGGTATAGATGTGGATGGCTCAGCTGGAGTAGCACAAGACTTTTTCCGCTTGAGATTGACGTAATAGGTCCACCTTTCTTCACCAGTCGTAATACGCCACAGAAAGCTCTTTTTTTTTTCTTGACAATGAATGAAACCGTGATGTTGGAACGGGTCAATTCCAGTATTCGTTTTTGCGACCAGGAGAACGTTTAGCGCAGACTTTACTTTGGCGGGCAGACGTATACCCTTAAATAAATTCCATGTTTGACAAGAATATATATATAATTAATTGGATCGGAAAAACGGAAGATTTTTTAGGCAGCGTTGCAAAGGTTTTCACACTTGGAATCAACTCCCATCCTAGGGTAGAGTGTAAAAAATATGTTGTTTAATTTTTTATTTCTACAATTTTTTCCGCTCTCTACGCTAATAAGGACAAGCAATTGCATTGTTATGATAATTTCTTTGAGTGGAATTCTGTTTAACTATTTTTCATAGCAGCCCAACTGTAAAACGTTTTTGTGTCCTCGCTTAGCACTTTTTTTGATAAGTCCTACACTACTTGTGGTACAAGGGTATAGTTAGTTAGTATGAATGCATGCAACAATCGAACAGACTTGTGATAGACCTGTGTTTAATTGTAACAATCGATTCAGAATCATTTTCTAATTTTATTTAATCGTGTCTGTTCGTCTGCCCACTTGTCTGTTCGTCTGCCCACTTGTCTGTTCCTTCTGACCCATTTTCTTGTTTTGAACCTACACCTCGTAATTTTGGGATATTTTGAAGAAATATCTTCTTCACTTCCGCGTTTCGATCCAAGAACGAACGCTATAAAAAACGGTTTGGATCGGTCCACCTTTTCGACCACTCGTCATTCTGAATTGGTGTGAAAAATTTGGTTCTTTTTAAATATCTCTTGAAATTTTTTGAACATAATCTCTTATAATTCGTACTGCTAATGTCTAATTTTTACTATTTCTTGTTGAAAATTGCTTCACAGTAGTTAGTTGGTAAAGATCTCTTCGTTGACGAATTTCGATCTCGTAGGACTATTCCTTGGATACCATCGCTTTTGCAGGATTTGCAAGAAATGAAAACCATTACACGTCAAAAAAGGGCAAACTAACTGTTCATGGTTTATGATGGAAATTTGTTCACGATAGTAATTTGCCATTAACATTAAATGGACTAAACTTGAATAGACATGGGTCTATTTCATGGACAACACTCCGTATAATATTTCTCATAAATAGTAAGCCCTTCAGAGTATTTTACGATAAAAATTGTGTTTCAGTAGAAATTTAGAACAAAACTTAACGGTAAGAAGTATGGATCGCATAGGTCTATTTTTTAGACTCTAACACATATAAGGATTAAGTAGAAGTAAAGTAAGTAAATTAAGTTTGAAAAAACTTGGATCGTGTCCTATGATACCTTGGGCATCCTCCAAGCATATTTCATGAAAATAATGTTTAATTTTTAACTTATTAATATACAAACGGTTGAATACCTGTACTAGGCAAAATTATGTAGGGTATCTAATCGTCCACCTAGCCCGATCATCACGTGATTACATGTCGTTATTTTCGCATTTAGTAGATGCTATTAAAATTTAGAAAAAAACTTCACAATATTTGCATTATGAAGAGCAACTTTGATAGATCA
Source organism: Glossina fuscipes (assembly GCF_014805625.2). NCBI lineage: Eukaryota > Metazoa > Arthropoda > Insecta > Diptera > Glossinidae > Glossina > Glossina fuscipes. Next base: position 4,559,701 of record NW_023998457.1, read on the forward strand.
GAGTATTTCATGCTTTGCTTAGTTTATGAAAATATTTCTATGGTTGTGTAACACACAAGCGACGGTTATACGCCAGAGTAGTCGAGTAGGTAAGTTCACATCATGATGCGCTACATTGTACCTTGGTAACTGATTTTCCTCTTTGAAGTCTAAGAGGTCTAATCGGAAGAGGCTGCCTTTTCTAATGAAAAGGAGTATTTCTTCTCCCATTTGGTTCTCTTTATTGAATGTCATCAAATTGAAAGAGGACTGGGGCACACTTGGGTTTGTGCTGTGTGACGACAACGTTGGAAGTACTGTTTCCTTGAGAAAGCATAGTGATTGAATAGGCTTACCGGGACGTGTGGACAGTCCGAAGGCAAGAGCGTCTGCGACCGCGTACAGTATGAGAGCATTCAAAGCTGGTGTTAGTTCTAGTTTGAACGATAAACTAGGAAGTTAAAGGGTGTCCACGGGGGTCAGGTTGCCCAAAAGTAGATGTGCGTCTGGCAGAAAAATGGGTACTACCCTTTTGACTGTCGAAAGAATGCCTTCTTGCGTGACTGGATACGGCCCTTCGGGGAGCATGCGTGGTGGTTGTGGTTGCCCCGAAGTTTCGTGTGGAGCTATCTAAGAGGTGGTTAGATAGGCCTCGACGTAAATTATTAAACAAGAAAATGGCCCGCATCCATTTTCTAATGCTGTACCAGGGTAACAAAGGTACCAAGTCCCCCTTCAATGGGGGTTGTCTTTCTCCATGGGGGGTCAGAAATTTACTGAACTTGATTACCGATGGTTGTAGGCAACCCACGTGTTTAAGACTTCACGCCAGGTGCGGACGTTAAAATACTACAGAAATCTGTACTTTGGTCGCAGCTATAGTGTTTATTCAGTCGGTAAAGGCGTTACACTTAACGATTGGGCACAGATACACCAGCCAACCACCACTTTCCTATATCACGCTTCCCCTTCTTCCCTTTTTTCTTTTTCTTTCTGACTGTCTGATTATGTTACTCGAAGAGGGTACTTCCCCTGGTTGGTGCATTAAACAAAAAGAAAAAATATTAAATTTTTTAAAATTGTTATTGTAGATAATTAATAAAATTTTTTAATAATGTTTTTCTTACACTATTTTGATTGCAAGAATTATCTTCCCCAAGGAATTACACGTTTATTAGATTGGATTAAAGTATAAAGGCCGAGTGACATGAACTGTTCGAAAATTAAGTAAAACATTTAAAACATTTTATCAGCTTTGAATATAAAATTAGGTTTTTTTTTAAAATGAATTAATTTCAGTTTAATTTGTTTCTAAGCTGATTATAATAATTTCTGGTAAAAGCGTTCAACAAACAATAAACAAATATCATCTATAAGCCGTCATTAAATCCCACGCATTGTTCGTAATGATATCATTATTGAGGTCATAACTGTGTGCAGAGAAAAACAAACAATTTTTTATTCGATTTTCGTTAATTATTTACTATAATTTCCAGAGAAGATAAATGTTTTTTTTTTGTTCTTTTTTTATTCATTCCTACTACAAATACATTGCTAGCGTATTATTGTGGTGTTAAAGCTATTTCTTCAATATGGTAACATTAATGATCCCATTTCCATTCCAATATATGATACCCAGCCATCAACTTCCGACATTGACGAATTAGGAAACTAGCATTCAGAAGTTGAACTTCGGATCCATTGTCATTCGTAATAGATATAAATTATGCTATTTGTCATAATTTCTCTCCAACTATGATCAAGAATCAACAAGTCTTTTCGTCTTCTGCGAATGAGACAGGAACTTGGGAATCCACCCCACACTCCTCATTCCATCCCCTACTCCACGCCTCCCATTCTCTACTTTAGTATGAGACAGCCATTTACTTATTGCTAATGAGAACAAACACGAGGTAAGTATAACTATTCGTGAAAACATTTTTTACTTCAATGTTTTCCGCTGCACTACGTATGCCTCCGTATTTTTTGTGCAACTTTTATTTGTACACATTCAACGTTTTATCATATAAGGAACCGTTTCCGTTATATTCAAAGTTGTCCTAGAGATTTTAAGGAGTATTCATCTGAAATCCATTTTAAAACACTAAATAGTGTTTTGAGGTGGGAATCAATCTTAACCTGAGCCATGATTGCGATGATGTTTCATCTGTCGCTTATCTTATTGATATTTCATTTGAACGATATATGATCGATGATTGCTAAATCGATTCTATTTCATGGGGTGTTCAAAGCAGATTTCTAAGCATTGGAAGCTTAATTCACAACCCACAGCTGTTACGAGAAGAAATTAGAAAAAATGTACTTTTTTACCCACCACTGTAAGACGGGCGCATACGCATTTTGTTTTTCTTTCATAATATATGCAACATCCACAAGGAAGCTTCAGAGACGCTGTAAAGTACATATATTCTTGATCAGCATGATATTCTGAGTTGATTTAGCCATGTCCGCCCGTCTGTGTGTCTGTTGGCACTCTCCTGGTCGCAAAAATGAAGATCTCAACTTCCAATTTGGTAGATATATTGAAAGTTTCTGCACGCAGGTCGGTATGGAAATGGGCGCGCATTGGAGGTTAAACTAAACGCAACTACGTTTTTCTTAAGAAAAACTTGTAGGTTTTTGCTCTTTAATCGGAAATTATTTAAGTTAGAAAGCTGAAATTATGCAAATTTACTGTACGAAATACTCTACTCTTTGGGTCTAGAAATGGAACCAAAGTTACAAGTAATTAAATTTTATTGAATTTTTAGGTTCACTTATCATAAGGCGGAAGAAGACGATATGTCCACTCCTAAAATGAAGATATATTATCTGCTTAAAAATGATTTAATTCTAAAATGAATATGGTGGACACCGCGACGTGATAGATTCATTTTTTCTCTTCATCTACCTGTGAATTTTTTCTTTTTTTTTACGGTATTTAATGTTCTTCTTATTCCACGAATTTTCAATCGATAATTAAATGTCGAAGGCATAAAAGAAAGCTGTTTTTATTTTTATTTTCTTTCTAGAATTGCAGGTGGCTTCGTAGTCATGTCGCCGTCCCAAGTGTTTTGCACACATATCGTAAATATTTACTTTAAACTGCTTAAACATATATGTTTTATACACCAAATTAACGAGAAGTTTACATTTAAATATTTAAAGCATTGATGCTCCTCCGCCTATGGTAAAGCAACACAAAACATCATGTTCGTGCGGATGTACGTAGCTTCGAGGAAGACTGATGACGGAGACTCACAATTTATTAAATCATTTTAAATAGCGAAAATAAGGAAATCAGAATAATTTTCTGAATCAATATTAACTCACATGTCCGTATGTCTGTCCGTCTATTTGACTGCTGGCCACGTGTTTCTGAGTTCAATCTAAAAGTGGAAAAATATTTTGTGTTGTGATGTACTCTAATACGAAGGCTATTGAAAATGATTTTGATTAGTAGTATTTTGATGGCCACTCCCCTTACTGTAGAAAAAATTGCTATTTACCATTTCTCACAATTGTACAATAAAAAAGTGAAGAAAATAGTATTTTTTGGTACTAAAACGAACGGAGAACATTTTGCTATATTAGGACCGTTTTTTTAAAGTTCTCCCTTGTGAAGATGCTTTGAAAGAAAGAAGCCTTTACATGCTGATAAAGAGTAATTTACCGGAATTTGTAATAAAAATTGACACAAAATAGTGTTTTGACCTATCACACTACACATCGAAAATTTTTGATCTTTTACAATGAAAACCAGTGAAGGCTAATAAGTTCCGTTAGAAAATAATTGACTTCCTTAGGTATGGACCATGTCGTTAAACGCATATCCCCTTCCGCTCAAAGGAACGTAAGCTTTATGGCCAAGGAAAAATAATAAACTCGTTAAAAAAAAAAAAAGCTGCAAGACGGCAAGAAGCGTCTAGACTGTTTAAAATGAGGTTGGGATTAATGAGATAAGGCTGGGGTTGCAAAAGAAACAAAAATCTACTTCTAACCTTAAAAAAAAAAAGTTAGAAGAATGCGCTTAGCAGCCTCTTTTTGTAAACGATTATCTACTGATAAGAAGTTTTAGAAGATTTACCTGAATTACTAACATTTTTCCTTAAAACAATCAAATTCTTTTATCCGACTTATCACTTTTTTACCCTTTTTTGAACATAAATAGTAGGAGCCTTAAACAAAAAAAAACACATATAGAAACTCTCAGTCCTCTTTCTTTCGCAATATATAAATAATGAACAAAAACCCATAAACTCTTGTTTAAGGAAAGCGAGTTGAGCTCACTTTACTATTAGCGTACGCTTTGGTTATCTTATTTCAATCATTTCAACATTGTTGTTGCCTCATTTTCAATATTTGAGTTAAATGCGTGTGGTCTCCTACACTTTCTTTTGGATGTTGCAAACATAATTCTTCAAACGGTAGTAAACTTTGTCCTTTCACTTACCTTTCCGAGTGTGCCACAAATGAACAAAAATTTGAAAAATCAAAAAACTTGAAAAGATAAAATTCAAAGAAGTTGTGATTAAAAAAAAAATTTTTCAAATATCGACACAAGTTGTTTTTTTTTGAAAAATCGAAACAGGTGTCGTTTTATGCCGGCTGCAACAGTTTCTGCCAATAATCCCTCTTTCCTTAAGTTAATATAGCTATTGTAACAAAATCTTGTGTCAGGATTTTGCTTTTTTTAGCTCTCAACTCAGGGCGGCAATAAAGCGGATAGTCGAACGATTTTTAGCCTCTGCAAAAAGAAAAACAAATCCTATAGTGTCAATCAAAACTGTCAATAAGGCTGCTCTTGCTGAAGGCAAAGTAAAATAAATAACAATAGCATAGTGTGACAATAAAGAAAGAAAGAAGCCATCGTGAATAAACCGTCACTAAACTGAGCGGGTATCCTATCGCCTAATGAAGGGAAGCAAACATTTAAATACTTTTTACATATGATAGCTGCACACCTGAGCTGGTAATCGACGCAGATGCAATCCATTTGCGGCATTGGTATGCGCGAGAAAATTGAATTATTTGAAATTTGAAATGTAGCGGGCTTGATTGACGACATCACGGGCCGCTGGTCGCCCATGGCTGATTTAAACAATAATTAAACGTTTTTTTTTGGAGTTTTTCTTCATACACACAGCCGACTTTTGCTTAAATTTCATCACTCTCTAATAGATTATCCCAAAAAATAAAAAATATATTTTACATTAAATTTATTTAAGCGGTGTTTCGATTCTGTTCAAAATTTACTATTTTATGCAACGAAGTCACGCGGCAAATAAACAACAGCCGGTGTCATATAGCGGTAGTATAAGGAGTGGCAGAGACTTTAAAGCTTTGCAACAATTTCAATTCTTCTTAGGTAGTAGGAAAAGTCAATACGCATTTCGCGAAACGATAGATGTTTGCTTATGGCAGTCTGATACCACATTATATCATTAGGCAGATTTGGCGGAGAACTCTTACACCTTTCGTTAACTTTCAGCTTCATCGTAAAATGAAACGTCACAAGGTTTGGAAATTTTCGAAATATTCTTTCAAATAAAGTGAACGATCGATTTCTTAAAATTTTCAGAATTCAAGGGAGAAGAATACAAGCCAACCTTTCGGTGGTCATAAATTAAGTTTGCCTTAGGTGCGCTTCTAGTGAAATCTTCGAGAAATTTTCCTCTTTCGTTTTCTAAAGTTTTCTGAGAAGAGATTAGATTCAAGCTTTAAGAAACATGCGTCGGAGAGGCTTTGCCACAAATTTTTGGAACATATCGCGCACAATTTTTTTTACAACGACTTTAGAGGAAAGTATGAAACCGATGGCTTTAAGTGGTGTTAAAAAGTGCCTTAAGAGGGCTTCCCGTAAACTTTGCAGGCAACTCTTCTATGACTTTCAGCCGAAAATTTGAATGGTATAAAAATTGTCTTGAAAGTCTTCAAATCAAGTTGTTGTTAAATTTCGCTTCTTTTCTTTTTAACATAGACCAATTACTCAGGGAATATTCCCCATGTGGCGGGCAGAAAAAAGTGAGGAAATAGAAAGAGATGGAGACCGCAGCCCAGTCGATCAGTGTTACGCCTTTACCGAATGAGCACTCACTTTATATACAATCAAAGCAAACTGTGCCGCTCATGAGGTTTGATCTCGGGAATACTGGCTTGGCAGTCGCGATTCTTATCTATTTGGCCACCCTTACCGATATTCTCACTTTTTACGGTCTTCGAGGATGGAAACGAATTCAAGATTTAAATGACATAAAAATTGGTTTTTAAAGGGCTTCAAGTACTTTCGTTCATGATTCGGTAATGATATTCTTTATGATCGGCCATACCGTCAAATTTCATTTCAAGTCTTACGCAAAGCTTTCTGTTGAGAAATTTCGAAGTGGTCAGACATTGAAGTAAAACGTGAACTGCTCAGCATTCATCTCTTCACAAGTTGTGATACTTTACCGACATGCCAATATTTTCAGTTATTTGGGATGTTTACTAAGTTTTCTATTTTCTCTCCTTTTCTCTCCCACCTTCATAATACTACTTTCTCTATTGCTTAGGTAAGTATGCATAGGTACGTGCATATCTAAGCGCCTTACGGCAACTAAACATAAGTGGAACATTGCTTTGAATGTTAGTGTTACCTGTTACCTGGTAGTCTGATATCATTTAGAAGTTTTAGTTTTAGGGAAAAAGCACGTTTTGTATGAAAAAGTCGTAAAGTAAAAACGTGGTAGAGAACAAGAAGAACGCTAACGCTAATACAAACACGCATATGCATATACCGTTTAAAAGTTACAACTTGAATATGCACCGAGCAATTCATATAAAATTACTGAGAGATACAACAAAAAGTGTGAAACCTATATTCGTGGTGTGTTGGCGGGGTTCGGGGGATATCCGGTCCGTAAAGCTGTTAATAAAACAAAATGTAAATTATTTTATATTTAATCAATTTTATGTCAATTGATTGACTGTCATTGTTTTTCACATTGGCCTCGTATATCTCTCTCAAAAACTATTCCATTTTTGGAAACTTTTTCATTTAATACTTTTTTCCTTTTTATATATATAATCAACCACTCAGTGTATTTCACCTATAAGAGGAACACATGATGATGTGTGTCAGTAACAAGTGAAGAGAGAGAGAGAGAGAGAGAGAGAGAGAGAGAGAGAGAGAGAGAGA
>NW_023998457.1:4566866-4583577 GCF_014805625.2 Glossina fuscipes
AGAGAGAGAGAGAGAGAGAGAGAGAGAGAGAGAGAGAGAGAGAGAGATAGCAAGGTAGCTACGAACACCTATCAATTATAACCAAGGTACGGGTCTGCCGAACATAAAATTGAGCCCAGATAAACCAATATTTGACACTGCTGCTTATTAACTGCTTGACCTTGCGCTAGCTCATAGGTGAAAGTTTTTCGACTATTCCAAGCATTTAGTTGTCAGCGAATTTTTAAATAATCCTCATGATTACTAGTACTGTGATAGAGCTTGCCTCCAATGTTTCGATTGAATTATAAAATTACTACCTTCTTCCTCAGTGGGATTGTAGGTGAATCATGGCAATTTTTACGCTTTATTTTTAGTCATCAGTTAAATTCTTTTCTCTTATTTGGCACCTGAACGACAGATGATAGTTAGGCAAAGGCTAATCTCTATGATAAGCCAAAGAGAAACGAATCGACTCGAAATCCTGCACTGACCAACAATAACCATATGCTTTATAAGGTGTCTGATGCGTCTATTATGACTGTACGCACAAGCATGATATAACTTATCCTTATCTCTCACAAAAAAGAAGCAAACATGTTCCCAATATTTTCTATTTTTATACAAATCACCGAAGAGAAGGAAGCTACAGAGATCCTAAACAATCTCTAAATTTTTGATCTACATCAAATTGTATACCATTTTAAGCATGTCCATCTGTCCGTCTGTCCATTTATGTAACGTCGGTTGCTAACATTCTGCTGACCGCAAAAATGAAGCTAACGACTTTAAGTTTGGCAGAAACATTGAAAGTTCTTGCACGCAGGTTGGTATTGAAAACCCACAGTACTACATAAACTGTGACCACCTGCTTTTCCAAAGGAATAAAAAATTGTTTTTTTTGTTCACTACCCATAAACTCCAGCAAATAAATGTCCAAAACATTTGAAGGAGGGGCGAGGATGTAGTGTCTGTAAAAAAGTGGAAAAAAATTGACTACGCCAACCCAATATTATTGTGTAGCAAAATTTAACGTTTTTCCCAATACACTGACAACGCGCAGAAATAATCTTAAAAAACCTCATTAAGTATATAAATTCTTTGTCAGTTTCAAATTCGGAATGCATCTTAGCATATCCGCCTGTTCGTCTATTCGCCTGTTCGTCTATCCGCCTGCTAGTCTATCCATATGTCCGTGTACCAAATTGTGTAGTATCTTTCTCCCATTCGCCTACAAATTTGCAAAAGAATTTGAAAAATTTGAAAAACAGGTCAACGAACACACCTACAACGCCCATCTATATATATAACCAAAATTGTGAAGATCTTTGCTTTCCGCGATGTTTTCTTATTTCTGCTTAACTCCAACGGATACGTGATATAAATTTCTCCAAAATTATTCTACAAAAAAAAATTAGCCACGCCCCTTCAATATTATGGAGTCTGCAAATTTATATTATTTTTTTTTCAATTTTTCATAGGATGACGGTGATAAGTATAAAAGATTCGGCCACTGCTGACCGATTTACGTGCTAGAGATTACCACGACAAATCGATATATAATATAATCGAAATATAATACGTATTAATTAAAATTATGTGAAAAATAGTTTAAATTTCGCTAAAGATTTATAAGTTAAACACAAGCATAAACACTATGGTAGGCCGCTGTTCTCCAGTAAACACTCCACAGTATCTTATATTTAGTCATACAAAGACAATTCAATCCACACTACTCCTACTCATACTCATATAACGGGTTTTTCAAAATAAGACCTTATAGGGGTCGAAAATGTTGGCCCATCCGAACCATTTTGAAGAGAGTTTCATCCTTGGGCCCGAACTCGTCAGTGTTTCAAGTTTCATCAAAATATCTCAAAATTTGGATGGTCTGTAGGTTTGAACATAAGAATATTAAACGGACCGACGGACAGACAAGCCTAAAATGATTCAAAACCGATCGGTATAATAAAAAGTGGATCTACTTCAAGTCTTTCTGGGTGATGCATACATCTATTGGCCCTTAAGGTAACTTTGTAGAGCTTCATGACTTGTTCTTTTATTTATCAACTAATTTAACTAATTGTCTTTTCCTTAAACTATCGCAAGAATTATATTAATAAATTCAAAAGTTTTATTGCGAAATTGTCGCGATTTTCTAAAAAATTTAATTTTTTTTATGAAATTATTTCCCACAGAATTTGAAGCAAAAACAAATGCAATAAATAATTGAGTAAATCAATCTATTTAATTATTTATTAAATGATATTTAACTTTACCTCTTTTCCGTCTTTCCGTCTTGGATAATGCTTGTAAAACAACTTGAAATTACTTTCTACAATTCTTAGTTGATAGTCGATATTCTCGTTTTTTTAATATCCTATCGCTATTACTGCTCTAGCGCCCTATAAGCGAAGAGCTAAAAAGCAATCACAGTCACGTGTAATTTTCATTGATTTTTGCAATGCAATCGATTGTCACGTAAAAACGCAACACAATCAATTACTTTTTTATCCGACCAGCGTCAGGTTTTTCTATTTTATCCTGTTTTATTACACACTGAACTATTGCTTACGGCAATGATGTATTACATTGATGGGGTCATATGTAACGGCGAGAAAGATTTCAATTACATTCATCTTTTCTTATATCAATTAATTCGGAATAATTTTCTGATTTTATTTAAAATGTGTTTGTTCGTGTGTTTGTTTGATGTTCGCTTAAGAATACTTATATGCAACACATAGATCATAAGTTTCAATATATTTTCATGAAATCTTTTATGTTGGCATATTTTCACCTAAAGATGACCGCGGATGAGAATGGACTGAGTTAAACTGAATTGAATCACGAGCTGCTTTTCCGAGCATATAATAATTGTTTGTTCTAAAAAATTCGCTTTAAGAGGAGCCATTTCGTTTCTTAGTACTTCTCCTTTGCGAAAAATTTGAACGGGTCGGGAACAGTTTTTTAAGCCAACTCCGATCTAAATGTAAATATGAAAAGTAAGCCTTCATACAACAACAAAGTGGTAAAGTTTGATACAAAACATGGGTATGATGTACAAGTTTGCTGCGGGCAAGTGTACGATACACTATTGAGACCTATTGGTCTCATTCGGCAACAAGATAGACTTTAAAGTTTGTGATATTTGATGGCGAAGATAGTTCAAGTATGATAGGGATTTTAATAGCCGACCTAGACCGATAGTAACGTTACAAATTGGTTTTCTTTACTTTTTCCCTTTTAAAGACAAGTCTGTCGTTATTGTTTGAGACTGCTTGTCTTGTCGTGTCTTGAATTTCCGTTTCCGCTTACATCCGCTTGCTCGCTCTAGTACTTGATGCACTTAGCTTGGTTTATTTCTGTCTATTGTCGTTATTCTTTTTTTTTTTTCATTGTTTTTCTTCTTTTTCTTTTTTATTTTTTTTTATTTTGTATATCAGACAATAATGCGTAAACCGTACCAAATAAATACGTTTTGTCTGAAAAGTATCAGGAATTTTTAAAAGGAAAGTTTAATGCACACTCACTCATAGGCATATATTTTCTTTCACTTGAAATTGAATTTTGCGAAGGCTTCAATCAATTCTCTATATAATCTTCGTAGGTTCGTAGAGGTATGGCTTGCAACTCTTTCACATCATCCACACCCTATGATGGAATGTAATTGTAGGAGACAGCGATTGCATTCTTATATTGAAGCAACTTAAAAATATCAGTCTAGGACAGTGTTAACCTATTCATCCAGAATTTTCATGCATTGTATATACAAAGGTATCCTGCAAACTATTTCGATTCTCATATAACTGTAAGGAACAGCCAGTAATTATGATAGTTATTTATTTTTTTATTATCGATATATTTTTAAACAAATTTATAAAGGCCACCGGATAATTTAGATCATATGCTCCGCTTGTATTGAAAACTCTCCCGCCCTTGAGATTTGAACACGCGATTGAATTTTTTGTCGTGATTCTCTGCCTACTCTGCTACTCATGCGGATTATTCTGATATAAAAATATTCCGAAATTGTCTGTTTAAGACTATTCGTCTGACTTTTAAGTCGGCGTGGTTCGTTAGCAGCAAAACTATTCGATCTGCATATTTCTTGTATCAAAAATCTAACTCAACGCCTTTGTTCAATATTTCTTGTCAAATTCACTAATCACGTAAATCTTTTGCCAATATATCTCTTCTGGATGAATGCAATGACAGAGGAAGGCATCATATACTGGAGCTTCCATTTTGATATTAATTTATTTTTATTCGTTAAATTATTTTAAAACATTTTCCCAATTGTCTTGCTTTGTTAAGCCCATCTGTGGACTATCAATTTGCTCACCTTATCGTTTTATTTACTTATTATCTTTTTGAATTTGATAGTATTGTTATTATTATCATAGTTTATTTAAACCAAAAAAATAAATTCTAGTAAAAGTAGGATAAGCTGTAGCAACTAAAAGTATCCGCTTTTTTTTGGATAAGAAGTATATTCTTCTTCATGTCTGAAGGCTTGCAACACACACAAAAAAGCTTCAAAGACATCGTGGAGTATATCAATTTTTTATCAGCTATGAAACTCGAAATCGATTTAAACATGTCTGTCTGTCCCTTTGTGTAATGTCTGTTGTAAAAATTCTCCTAGTCGCAAAAATGCAGCTATCGACTTCAATTTTAAAGGAAATATTGAAAGTTCTTGCACGCAGGTTGTTATTGAAAATGGGTCAAATCAGCTGAGGGATATGCCCCCAATACTTTGTAAAGTGAGTACATGTCTGAGAATAAAAAATTGGCTTTTGATCATTACTCATAAGCCATAGCAGATGAGTGTGCAAAAACTTGAACGCATGCTTCAGTAATTATATAAACATGGAGAAAACTAACCATGCCCACCCAATATTATAGTGTATCAAAATTTTAGTTTTTTCAATACCTTTTCATGGCCAGGAGAAGGTTTACAATAGACATTATACAGACGAACAGACACATAGCCATGCTTAAATCGATTTAGAATTTGACGATGACCAAGAACATATATATATACTCTGTGAAGACTCTGATTCTTTCTTCTGGGCATGTCAAACGTTTTGACTGAAGGAATATATCACTCACCCCTCGATGATGGGTATAAAATTGGTTTTTTGCTCATTACCTATAAACTACTGCAAATAAATTACTAAAATTTTGCACGTATATTCTATGGGCGTGGTTGCAGAATCTATAGCAAACTGGGTTTTTCAATACCTTTATAAAGAAAGCAAGTAAGCTTGAACGGTTTCAAATTTAGAAAACACCTTTTACGTTCACCATTTCGTCTGATACACATTCTCGCTTTCGCAAAAATAAAGATATCACCTACAATTTTGCAGAAAATTTCCACACGCTTATGCAACAAAAACTGTCAACATCTTTGCTCTCTCTGTCTATTTGCCATTGAGCATAAACTAAAAGAGATAAAGGATATAAATTTCCATAAAATGATTCTATCAGAATATCAAAGATCAGTCACGCCCATCCTATATTATAGTATATGCGAATTTATATATTTCATTTTTGCAACCTTTAATAGAATAACGATGATGGGTATAAAAGATTCGTTCACAACCAAATATAATTTCCTTAGTTGTTTTTACTTTATAAAGATTAGTTCCGGTATTCAGGTTAAGACTAAAATTAAGAGTCTAATCTATTCAGCTGTTATTTTAGTAGAGCTGAAACCCATACGTAAATAAATAAGTGAATAAATAAATAAATAAATAACTTACTTACTTTCCGTTTATGTTCCGTGCGAGTAAGGCAGTCAGTATAGTGTTACTACACTTTAAAGAAACAATTTTTTATTTATCTAAAAACTTTCTGAAATGATAAATTACCGGGACTATGTACGTTGATTTGATTGAGTTTGAGCATTATCTTAAATTCAAATATCATATACACATAAACGAACAATGGATATTGAAAAATATGAGCTAAGACAAGCATTAATTTTTCTTAAAATTATGCGATGAATGAAAAACATGTTAAATATCGTTTATAATAAAAGTCTAGGCAAGAAATAAGGGAATTTTTTCATTCAAGAATGCGGCATTATGTTCAAAAATTAAGGGGAATTTCAATTATTTTAATGCATACACTTTTTATATCCATAACCGAACAATGCCGGCTGTATTCATTATGTCGAAACGTTAATGAAGCCTTAGATATCGCACAACGTACACAAGCTGCATAAACTCCGTAAAGTACATAAATTTTTAGTCACTTCCAAATTCGGAATGCTTCTAAGTATGGCCGTCTGTCCGACTGTCCAACCAACCCCGTAGTGTGATAGCCGTCTCCCGTTCGCAAAACTGGAGATATTTGCTACAAATTTGCAAAAGAATTTGAAAGAGACGCAAACCGGTCAAAGGATTTGCCTATAACGTTCACGCGTCTACGGGACAAAAACTATTACCTTGAAAATATAAAGAGTCAGTCTTGCCTACCCCATATCGTAGAGCAGGAAAATATAATTCTTTTAGTTTTTTTGGCTTTCCTAGGACAACGGTGATGGGTATCAAAAATTCGGCCACGACCGAACATAACCTTCTTATTTGTTTTTGTTAAGTTGATTTAATTATCATTAACATCACTCATTAATATATGAGAAAACATTTTGTAAATCGATCATCTTTCAAGGTTAAATTCACTATATATACAGAATAGTATCATTTTGAAATGAATTTTTCAAAACGGATAAATAAAATCTAACATTTATGTTGTTATAGACGCTGACGTTGTTGTGATAAGATATGCACAACGGAGGCAGGGTTTGCTTTTAAATGCTTGAGGCTACTTGTCTAAATGCAGTTGTTCACTTAACGACTTTTCAAAATATGATGTTATATGAAATGTGGACAACATAGTGAGTGGTCTTCAAAAGCTTTCCTCCTTGTGCTAAATTTTCATCAAAATATCTTAAAAATTGCCACCGGTGGATTGAACAAAAACAAGTAAGACAGTACAGGAAAAAGCGGACAGACAGACAGACAGGCGCATATGAATTCAGTATCACTTTCTGAATAAAAGATGCATCTATGTCAAGTCCTTCTAGATGTTGCATACCCACTTAGCACACCCTTATTTTGCTTGTTTTTGTCATCCAAAATGATAATCGCTTGATAGGAACAAGAGGAACCATGACAATAAAAATTTCTCATCTATGGTATTTCATATTCATTGGAGTCATTGAATTGAGGAATTTTCAGCTACGTTAAAGTCAAGTTTATATATATGTGTCTATATATTGGCAAGTGTCTATATGACTATATGCTATAATGTGCTGTAGGTTATATTCTCCATGTACAGATGTTAAATCATGTGATCCGCTGGACGACAGGATGCTATAATTTCATCCCAAACCCGCATATTAACTAGATGCTAGAAAGAGACTAGAAACTTGTCAATACCTTGACTGGATACATACTTATTCCGCTTAAAATATGCAATTGATCTTATTAGCTTAGGTATAAGAAGAGCTTAGCTACTTAAGTAGCTTTTGTGCGAAAATTTTATCTTCCTGTAAAGATTTTCTACCCAATTCGACATTTATCGAGCGAATTCCAAGTTAATAAATAAACTTGGAGCACTTTTAAAATAATAATATTTACAATACTGTTGGTAGGTAGCGCTTGCACTTTCCCAATATTTGGAGAATCTGAATTTTTAAACTAAAAATGGATTGGAAATTAAAAAAGATCATATTTTTCATTATATTTTCGTTATTTTCAAAAATGGATTTGCTCCACTCAGTAATAAATTTTCAATGACTGACTGTATTTGCACATTTACTATGAACATATTTAATCATCTTCACTAACCGCAAAATATAATTTTCAAAACCGAAATTTTCAATGTTTTCTTTTCCTTGATGACTTTTGGGCAGAATTCATCGCATTACGTAGATCATACTCGTAACTAATTGCAGTAAAATCTGGTTGCAAAACAGATGCGTGCATAACTGGCATTTGTCTGCACAATTTCAAAAATGCTGTATACAAAGACAGGAGAGAATGTTGAACTCATTGCCAAAATGATTTTTTTGAATATTATTTTCTCATTCATCCACATAGTATCAAATACTAGAATGATAATGATGATGATGATGATTGTTGCTGTTGTTTTGCTTGTTACAGTTACGAGATATTTGCATTCTAAACATTTTGTACTAAAAAGTATTCCAAATATAGGGCATCAAATAAGTGCTAACGGTAATAGGTAGCAAAATGATTTTTCTCATGAGTGATTTCATGTAAATGACGACCTCTGGATTTCACTTCTGGAATTCAAACTTGGAAACAACAGTCGTTGCCACCTCAATCTTGCTCTTCACCAGTAATAGGAAAAGTATTGATTGATCTTGAGGTCGTTGAGAATTCGTGGCTTGTTGTTGTAACTCGAAGTAAAAAGTCCTATTTACAAGGTTAGAGTGGGTTGATCTTTGTAGTGAGACTTATATAAGCATTATTGAACTTTTCTCGCAAAAAATTGATTTTGTCACAAAATCTATGGCGCGTTTCTCTATACTGTTGACAACGCATATCGTTCAAATCGAAATGATCTATTTCGTGCCACAAAAAATCAGAAATCTTGGTTTTGGAAGCCTCACAGATAGTCAAGAGTCGTCTCTACCAAGAATTCGTTTACAAAGGGGTCTCACGACTTTTGACAAGCCCGTCTGAGCGTTGCCAAGGAAGTGCGTACCTAATCTATGCTCAATTGTTATCTGCTCCTTGTATATTAAAAATGCAACAAGGTGGATGGCATCCAGAAGGTATGGACAATCGAAGATTACGTCTATAACTGTGATATGCGTAAAGCCAACAATCTCAATGCATTACAGGATAATACTATGGAATTTTCCGGTAGCCTTCTCACTCTATACCACAAGTCCTTAGTCATATAAAGTAGAAGTCATACGAGTCAGAAGATATTTCTTCTGACTCGTAGTGTGTGGTCTGACTGTTGAGCACGGCTTTCACTCGTAGTGGAAGATAGGCCTCACCTTGCACAGAGGGAAAGTGAAAGTTTCATATCTGATAATCCAGTCTCAAAATTACCTCCCCCTTCCCCCCCTTCCCAACATTTGCAGGATTATCTTCCAAGCTGGCGGAAGTCACTCGTAAATTACGCAAGCCAGCGAAGGCTGCGGGCTTTGTCTAAGCGGGTGAAAAATTTAAAATACAAATGCCCTCTGCTGCATTCTCCATGGATGATAACTACAACGCCATTTTGATCTTCAAAAATGGAACTTTCAGCCCACGAACCACACCTTAAGTTCTATGCACGTACAGCTCTGTTATGAACAGCAGGCTTGCTTTCTTTATACCAAAGGCGCAGCCATGAAGCCATTCAAATAAATATGAGCTTCATGCTCCATGCAGGAGATATAACCATTCACTGCTTTCGTAATAAATTTCAGTTATGTCCATGCGCTGACGCTGTATAACTATGTACGTATTCCACAAAAGAAATATTGAAAATAAATATTTTCCAAATCTTAATTAGGAATCTGTTTTATTCATATTTACTTTCGAATCTATAGAATGGATGACCCTGTATAAGCAAAGACATTTACCTATAATCAGACAAATACATGCAGAAAATGTTATGTTATATAATAATTGGAGACTTTTCTCGTCCATTTACACACATTACACAGCAAAACAGCAATTATTTTTTGTTAGTAATTCATTCCTTCCTAAATTTAACAAACCTTACTTTAGAGCATCTGCATAGTAATACGAATAAAGATTTCCTTCAACCAGATACTTTTTTTTATACCTAACACCGAAGGATGTGGGGTATATTCATTTTGTCAAAACGTTTGCAACGTCCAGAGGGAAGCATCAGAGACCCCACAAATTATATATATTCTTGATCAGCATCATATTCTAAATCGATTTAAGGATACCCGTCGGTCTGCTGTAAGGAAAGAACAGCAAAAATGCAGCAGTCAGCTTCAAATTGGCGGAAATATTAGATGTTTTTCAAAGGAGTATTGAAAATAGGCGAAATCGGGTGAAAGACACGCCACGATGTCATGTAAACTGAGAACACCTCTGTTTCTCAAAAGGAATAAAAAAATTCATATTTTACTCACTACTCATAAACTACAGCAGAGATATATATAAAAATTTGAACGGAAAAAATTGACCGCGCTTACCCAATATTATAGTCTGTCAAAGTATAATCACATTTTCAATACCTTTATAACGTACAGAAACATGCTGCAAAAACCCCATAAAGTATATAAATTCTTGGGAAGTTTCCAATTTGGAATGCATCTAAACATGTCCGCCTATTTGTCTGTCCATTTGCCTGTTTGCGCAACTTTGTAGTATTTGTGGTGAACATTCTCCCGTTAGCGAAGACAACGCTTATAAGTTTGCAAAAGAGTTTGGAATTGACAAAAACTTTTCGAAGTACACGCCTGTAACGCCCACATTCCTACTTACTTTTATTGGAATATTATTCCTTTCTTTAGAAGAACCCACCTGCGTCCCTTCCATATTTTGTTCTTTTACTTCTTTTGTCTTTTTTAGGATAACGGCGATGGGTATAAAAAATTCGGTCCCTATGGAATTCAATTTTCCCAAAATTTGCTGTTTTTTTTAATTCGTATTCTTATTACATGCACAAGCCATGCATTAAAAGTGAGATTTGGTTTACAACAAATTCTAATATTCATTAGATAAAAGAGATAGAGATAGACATAGAGAGAGAGAGAGAGAGAGAGATAGATAGAGAGGGAGAGAGAGAGATGCACAGAACCATTACATTTAAAATAAGTCGTTTATCTTAAAATCCTTTAACTTATGTTGTAGGTAAACTTAGGTCGAATAATTCCATATCAAGCTAAGCACTTTACACATACATTTGTTGGTATAAATGTATGTGTTTGTGCTGGCATTCGTTAAACTGGAAATAATTAATTTTGTCCACAATTTGTCAATATTTTCATATTAAGACATTATTGCACGAGAGAAAGTCATGTTATGAAGATACAGTTCAGATGAAATTGATTTCATATAAGCCACAAACGCTCAGAAAAAATACCACAAGTTTCTGCAAGTACACATATGTATATTATTAATGAATGCATCAAGTAAACTTGGAATGAATACATGAAAGCCGTAATTATTCCAAAATTGAAGACATATATATATCTACGGTGTCACCATTTTGGTACGTAACTAATTACAATTAGATAGGTTTGTATGGTAATAGTATAGAAAGTTCCATTGACCTTATGGCTCACATGTTGAATACTCTAATAGTGCAGTGCACATAAATTGCATGTGAGAACAAGTGAGAAGCATATCCATGATTTCAGCTGAGACTTGGCAAAATTTAATGACGATTTCTTCTTCATTCTAAAAAAGAAATTTTCAAAGTTAATGGCCATAAAGGAATATTACTTTGTTCTCGCCGCTTGCTAACGGACGACTTTAAGCGCATGCGATGGCGCGAATAATCAGATGTAGACTAAGCTTTGGCGTTTGTAACCCACGTAACCCAATAAAAAATGCATCGCTAAGTTATTCTCGATTGAAAAAAATTTTTTTTTCTGTAACCACCTATTTAGGGGATGTTGTGATCAGAAAGCGTTACAGCAAAAGAGGGATGGAAGAAGGGAGTAGTGTTTATTAGTGTTTACCTTTATGTAACGGTGTTGTCTGTTTCCTTCCTGTTTGTGTATAGAAAACTGTTAACTGTATTAAATTTTAGCAGACTTCAAGGCGTGTGACACCGCTGTACGTGCCTTTGCTGACCTAGCGAGGTACGTGAGGTGTTGAAGGGGCTCTATATTTTTGGCTTACTCACAATCGTTAGGCCGTTACAACTAAAAGAAGAAAACTAATCGAAGAACCGTGCTGCAGAATTCTTACAAGCTTCGCACAAAGGCAGCGCTACGATATCCAAGACACGAAAATAAAAATTTTCGTGCAAATCCTTATAAGATAGGATCTAAATAGGGTGGTCCAAATTTTCTACAGTTTATTTTTACATCAAATAAGTAGTATGAGTTAAGTTTCATCATAGCGTGGTTTTTTGGTCTTCTTTTAAGCTTCTTTTTGTAGCCTGCTCTCTCCAAATTGTCATGTGATTGACGCCCCCGCTTTTGCTTGGTACCTTGAGCGCCGGTCTTGCTCCATCAGTTGCATAACGTCAACGATTTTTTCATTGACTGCCTGAGCGAGACGCATTTTTGACATCGAAATTTCCGGAGCGGAATAGAGCCAAACACTTCTGTGTCCTTCGTTCACTCACAGCATTCTCACCGGACACTTCACAAATTTTTCGGCATGTTTTCCATGCTACAGTAAAAAAGCATCACACGCACCCATATAAGCTGCAATGTCCTCTTCTAAGCAAATGTTGAAACACTCACTTAATTAAGTGAGTGTTGCCCGATATATAGGCATCAAGACCGTGTAGTGGCAAAAAAATCACGGAGAACTTTTATATCATCCGTGACTAAAATGTAGGCTTTTTATGATCTGATTTTTATTATGAAGCATTGAAAATTAAACCCTGTTTGTCATATGAATTTCTGTGTTCGCTATGTAAAAGGCAGCTCAAAATATTGAGCCAGCCGGTCCAAGGTGTTCACATCAATATGGAATGTCGAAATATTAGCACTTAGGAAATTTCTTGCCACGTAACGACTTTTCAAAATAAGAAATTATGTGGGGAATGGTCGAAACCATGAACCGGGTCAAAGCACGTCAGTGCACCAAATTTCATCAAAACATCTCGAGGCTTGTAGCTTTAACAGATAAATGCATGGGCAGAGCTCAGATGGACAGACGGACAGACAGGCTTAGAACGATTCCGAAAAGGATTCTAAATCGATCGTTAAAATAAGAAGATGGGCTCGTTTTAAGCATATCTGCGTGTTACATAAATCCGGACAAATTTAATATACCCCGTGACACAAGTGATGCAGGGTATAAAAACACATAAGAACTAAAGAAATTGAACAAGTAATGATACGTTAATGTAATAATATTATGTAATAATATTTTAAAGAGAAAACTATTCCTTACGTAAACGATGGTAGGTGTTCACATCTTTTTTTGCAAAGGCAGTTAAAGCCATAGCAAGAGTCCAAAACAAAAGCACAGCAAAAATTTGCTGCATGTCTGAAACGTTTTTCTTGTTCTCTAATGCTCTCTGGTAAAATATATATCCCTCTACGGTAAGTAAAAAAAAAAAATAAAAAAATGACAAAAGTTAAGTCTTCTTCTTGTTTCCCGGCAAAAAATAACATTCGAAGATTTCTCTTCGTTTTCTTTCTCTATCTTTTGTTTTTTTTTTTCATTTTTTCTTCAACGATTTGGTAGAAGATTCTACGTACAAGACGATGAAAAAGAAGATGTTAACGCTATGCTGCTATACTATAATAATATAGCATCGATAGTAACGCAAATAACTGTAAATGAGTTTTGCATGTTAAATGAACTTGAAAATCACTTTTTCTTTGCAAATGTGAAATTGTTGTTATTTGTTATTTTTGAAATTTTTTTTTGTTGCTTTTGTTTTTTATTTTCTTTTTTTTCGTTTATATTTATTGACTTTTTGTTTTCTACTTACGTGACAACAGATGTCTACATTATATGCACTTTCTGTCTAAACACGTGCATAGGATAGAAGCTTTAATGTGAAATCCCTTTCAGCTTTGCTATGGAAACTAGAAAAAAAAAAAAAAATGTTTTTGTTGTAACAGATAGATATGTAGAAAAGTTATGATAATTTAACAGAATTTATTAAGCATGCTTCTTCTTCTTGGTGATTATTCGCTAGTGTAAAGATTTTGCAGTAAAGTTCATTCTAATGCGATGATAATTTTCGATAGATAACAATAGAGTCGATTCTATTGTGCTCTAAATTGATAGATGGAGGTGGATTTTAATAGGGTATACATTGATAGATTAGGGTGGATTCTAGCATAGCAGATTTCGATAGATAAGAGCAGGTTTTGATCATGTCTATCTCGCTAGGTAGCAAACAATAGGTTCTAATATGGTTGATGCGAATAGGTAACGATTGATTCTATTAGATGATTGCGTTAATTTTGGTCATTCCCCACTTGAAAAAAACATTACGTCTTTACCGTCGCATGTAAATGTCTAAAAAAATGTCTGATTGCTAAGCTGTCCGAAAATTTTTGACAGCTTGAACTGGATTCGTGTCGAATAAGGCTTACAATTCATTGCCTTCGAGTTTTTTTCTTTCTTCAGGCCTTTCTTTGCCGTTGACATCAAAATCATCATTTTGAAACCGTTGAAGCCAAAATTGACAGAGCAACATCACCCTATATTTCTAAGGGTGCTTGATGGCCTTCGGCAGTAGATTTCTTCGAATTAAATCGAAACAATAATGAAGGTCGAAAATGCAATTTTGAGCGCTCCTTGATTAGCGTCGGCGTACGTTGAATAAATCAGCAATATTAAATGGAAAACTGCCATTGGAGCTGGGGAAAGGTCAAAATCATCGAATTTAATCGTTATCTATACTGGTGTATATCATTTTTACACGTAGAAGTCGCTGGCCAAAATTAACGCAACCACCTAATAATAAGATACGTATCGCTGGATTACAGTGCATTTTGTTAGGGTCGACGCTAATGCGCTATATTCTGGTACTTAACGATGGATTCCCCGAGAGGGTGCCCTGATAACGTATGTAGGATTCTAATGGATAGTAGTGATGTTACTATGGATCATAATATGATCGATTTCAATAGCAGGGAGTAAGTTTTGATAGAGTCATAGTGCATTCTAATACGATCGATGCAAATCCTGTCGACTGTAATAGGTTGCGGTGCATTCTAATAGAGCCTGCCCTGACACATTACTGCGCATTGTAATAGCATTCGTACAATATTCATTTAAATAAGCGAACAAAGGCGTTAATACGCGGTTTAGTTCGTTCGCATGTGTTTTTAGTTAGTTTCAAAACGAAATATCCTATTGATTATATTAAACTATTTAACGCCAAGCACATGCTTGCAGACTTTTACTATTTCTACGGTAACGCTATAACTAGCGCGCACAAGCCTATTCAATACTTTCTGACATCACATGTACTTGATTCCTTCTTCAGCTAGAATTTTTCTAAAACATAAACCTGATATATTTTATTAGACTAAGATTGTTTCGTAAAAGGGGAAAATATTTGAGTAAACTCGTATTTAAGAACCTAAGACATTTTAAAGATGTTTGGGCATTTGTTGCCGTATCTAATTTGCAATTGTATTTATTGAAAAAAAAAAAAAAAAAATAGTAGCACCGAACCCAGCCCCCCCTCCTCCACTACCGGCCAAACAACAAATTCTGAATCAATTGAACCATGTCCGTCTGTTGCATATGTTCCGTTTTAAGATGTCGGTGGCGGGTGTATAAGGTTCGACCATAGCCCGTTATAATTTTCTTGCATGTTTTTTCTTTTTTGAAAATTGTTTTTTGATATATAAGCATTTGTTATTGTTTTTCGTTTTATAAGAAAGTTTTGTGATTCGGAATTTTAATTGAAAATTTTATGTTAAATAAATTTTATGAATTTAAGAATCGCAGAAAGAAATTTTTGAATGCACACAAGCATAATGGAAATTAGCATAAAGTGGAATATATGCCGTGTCTGTCTGCAAGAAGAACCTGATCAACGGGATGGTTCTTCGGGCGGACAGATGCACAATTTATTCGACAATGATAAGGAAGAAATAAGCAAAGCACTTTATGAATGTGCCGGTCTTACGGTAAAAGTCTCCTACTGCCTATTAAGCGATTTTTGATAAAATTTTTTACATTTATTACATATATATGCAGCTGAGAACCGATGATAATTTGCCACAGAAGATATGCCGTCGTTGTATGACTTTCTTAGGATATGCATTAAATTTTCGGAGAACATGCCGAGAATCTGAAGAATATTTAAATTCAGTCATACAATTAGCATTATCGCCCAGTAATATGTTTAATGCTTTAAAGCATTAAGAAAGAATTCCGGGGTATTTATATTTTCTTCTTCTTCTTTTTCCTCCTTTTTTATTTCCAATCTTTCAAAATGTATTTATTTTGGGCTTTTCTTTGCAGCATACGTGAATGTATGTCAGAGACAAAAGAGCAACATTTAAAGTTTTCCATGATGTGCGACAATAAACCCTTTGATCCCAACTGGAAACTGCCTAATTAAAATTTCTAGACAGTGTGAAACTATTTCATCACATTTCTTTCACTTATTGTTTTTGTTTTTTCAAATTTTCTTCAATTAATGGAAAAAAAAGAAGAAAAATTTCATATCAGATTTTATATGCATATTTTCTTTACAGGGAAATTGCGTTTGCGGCCTGTCGAATCAAAATTTTTCTACTTCCAAATCACGTATCAGAATAACTTGGAAGATTCCCAAATTTCAATTATATGTACTTATGCGTATCTAAGTCTGAAATTAGAGTCATAATTATAGCATTTAAGTAAATTTTTTTTTTTTTGTACTCAAATTTTTATACGTAACAGGTATATATATATCGATCGATTCAGAATCATAATCGGAATTGATTTAAGTCTGTCGGTCCGTATGTCCGTCTGCCCATCTAAATTTATGTTCAATCTACAGGTCGCCGTTTTTGAGATATTTTTATGAAACGCTATTGAAATTGACTCAGATCGGTTCGCTGTTTCGACTA
>NW_023998457.1:4583677-4629873 GCF_014805625.2 Glossina fuscipes
AAATATTGAGCCTATTAATAAAGACGTATATTAAAGATGGATCGAAAAATAATCGAAATTTTGTTTTGCTGGCGAAAAATATTTAGTTACTAAAAAAATATTAAAAAGGTAGTCAACGAAATAGTTTCCATCGTCTTCTAACACCTCTTACCTTTTTAGCGTGAAGTCGTTGTTATGCGATTCCCTTTATAAAAAATCCTTCGATATTTTATTGAAAAAATTTTCCTTATGCGTTTTAAGTTTTCCAACTTTATTAAATTTTCTACATTTTAATGTATGTTTGAACGATTTAAAAAGATGGTAATCCGAAGACGTGATCTCTGGTGAATAAGATGGGTGAGGTAGAATTTCAGAGCTTCTTCTCTCTCTTTTGACCAAACAGATTAGTTTTAATGGGCTCTTGCTTTATTCGCTCGGGTCGTCCACAATACTCTGCTGTTGCTTCTCCGGAAGAAGACCATTGTCTTTTTCGTACCGTGTTATCGTATAGCATACACTTCTCATGTCCAGTCCCAATTCGTCGTGTTCGTTCCAGAACACGCAGACGGTACGCCGTTGATTAGGCGTTGTCTCCTTCAATTCATGAGGAATGCAAATTGCTTGCCTATACAAACTTCCTATGCGACGAATATGATAATGAACTGTACACCGTGGACAACTAATCTTCAGTGATAACTCCTCAATTGTTACTTTCAGGATATATTTCTTTTTGATCCCCCTTAAATCAAATGGATATTATGTTCCGGCATGCCCATAGGATTAGTCGTTCCGAATGCGACACTTCTATTAAAAGAAAATTCGTGTAAAATTTCGCCCATAATTGCAGATTGGAGAAGAAGACTTCTTGAGTGTCCATCGATGTGTTGTAATTGTATGCCCAATTGGAATTCGCGCAAATAGTTTTATTTTAATTTTGTCAACATGTCCGCATGAGTAAGTCGAGCAAGTAAGAATATTGCCTATCAAGTCACTATGCGTAGGTTCAAGCTACGATCAACCGGTAAAATTATAACACTTACCGATTGGACATTATCCACACTCTACGCTACTGCTGCTTGCTTATCTCTCGCTCTTCCTGTTCCTCTTCCTCATATCTTTCTGACCGTCACCGTATTACACGAATAAGGGACTATTCCCTATTGCACATAATGGAGGGATAAGGTGAGGATTAACAGAGGAGTACTAGTATTGTAGATTTCCATTGCATACGTAATTTTCTCTTCGTCTTTCTTTCTAATGGATCTTTGAATGTCCAAATTTTGCATGATCTCGTCCGATCCGAACCACTTTCAATAGCGTTTGTCCTGGGTCAAATCACGTCAGTCTACCAAATTGAATCAAAATTTCGCGAAAATTGAGATCTGAAGGCCGAACACAAAAATACATCGGCAAACATTAGACGGACAGACAGAGAAGCGAGCAGACGATGAATTGGAAAATGATTCTGAATCGATCGGCATAATAAAAGGAGGATGTGAGACATATCTGCACAAACTTAATATGTCGTTCCATCATAAGTGTTGTACGGTATAAAGAGACGTGTAATGAAGTTATTTAAGAATGCTTCGTAGAGATTCCGACCAGTATTAAAAGTGTTAAAAGCATTTAACGAATCTAGTAGGCTTTCGGCTACACTTCTCCTCAAAGCCAGAACTTTTAAAATACAACACTGTACATATTACACAATTTCTTCAGAAGCATATATATATACGTATATGCAAAATGTGTTTATACTTATATAAAAATTTAATTTGACAAAACCTGATATATTATTATTTGTTTTTCAAGAAGTGAATGTGAATGTGTTTTTTCATTTTATTTGTCGGATTTTTTAGTTTTTAAATTGAAATAAATTTCTAAGTTAAATAATTTTTGCGGAAACAAAATAAGAAACATACACTTTTTTTTTACATACAACCAGTTCAAGAGAATGGAAATTAGCATAAAGTGGAACATATGCCGTGTTTGTCTGCAAGAAGAGACCGATTCTTATAAGGCTCCCCCTGGCGGACATATGCATTATTTATTTGACGATAATAGCGAAGAATTCGCTAAGGAAATATACGAATGCGTCGGGCTTACGGTAATATTATGAATGATCTTGAAATATTGCACGTAAAAAAAAAAAAAAAAACAAAGAAAATAAGATAAACTATTTATTAAAGTGTTTTCAATGAAAATTTGTTCCATTCATAATTACAGATAAGTCCTGACGATAACTTACCGCAGAAGATATGTAGCCATTGTTTGACAGTGTTAAGATATGCAGTCAATTTTCGTAAAACTTGTCGAGAATCTGAAGAATATTTACAATCAGTTATAGAACGCACAAAATCGGCCAGCGCTCTCTTTAAATTGGATCGTAGACAAAAAAATCGCTTACATTTTTTGGATGAAAATGATGAAAACTCTATTCCATATTATGATAGCAATGAAGAGGGCAGGTTAGTTGATAGTGAGTCCGCAGATTATGTTAAAGCGGATATTAAAAAGCGAAAATCCCGAGGTAAACGATTTAGTGGTCATATACGAAAATATACTAAAAGATCGTTAGATTTGCCTACCTGTTCCAAATTACTTCCAATTAAGGAAAACGATTTGTCGAGAACCGAGACAGATCTTTATAAGGAAGAGGAAGAAGAAGAACAAGACGACATAAACGAGATTATCATGGAAAAGGACAATGACGGCAAACCTGCTGAAAACGAAGAAATCAAAATCAATGAATGTGAGAACGAAAAAGAAAATGACGATATAATTGAAGAAGACAAAGTTATAGCTGAGACATTCACTTCAAAAGATCCTAATACTGCAGAGCATTCGCAAAAGTACACAGAAGAAAATGAAAATAATCCAAATGAGTCTTGTATGGAAAGCGATTATAATCATAATTCCCTTAGCCCCAATATGTTTGACTTTTCCAATTTATGTGATTTTATTACTAAATTGACAAGCCCCGAAAACAATATAGAGAAAGATTTTATAACAGAGCGATGTGACGACGAGCATGACGACGAGCATGACGACGATAATCAAGATTCTGATAATACAGTAAAAGAAGATGATGATAAGGACGATTTAATCGAAACTAATCCAAGCATTGAAAATGCGGAAAATGAAACAACTAAGCAAGATTGTGAAATAGAGGAAGAAGTTAATTTAGAAGCTTTAGAAGAATTTGAAAATGTCGAGATGACGCCTACATCTCGTGAACATTACGATGAGAAACATGATGATGATGATAATCAGTATTTTGAAGAAGAAGAAGATGCATTAAAAATTTCATACACTGACAGAGAAGCTTTTGAAAATATTGAATATATTTTACCGGATATTGATGAAAATGTTGGGGCTAAAGGAGACGATAATGCAGCTAAGCATACGAATAAAGGCAAAGTTCGTTCGCAACGAACATTTAAGAAAGAAGAAGGCAATGCATATGATAATTCCCCTATTAGTTGTGCATTGCTATGCGATATTTGTGGAAATACGTTTTCAACTCGTTTCCTTTTAAATATTCATTTGCGAACACATCGTCAGGAGAAACCACATGAGTGCGAGTAGGCTATCTTTCTCACAGCAATATATAATATTCAAATTGAAAAATTTATTAAAAAATTTATTTGCGGTAGATTATGCCTTAAACGTTTTACAACTGCCTGTTATCTGCAAGCGCATATGCGTGTTCATATCGGAGAGAAAAATTTCGACTGTCGTTTTTGTCGACGCCGTTCAACCGATCGTAGCCCTCATATTAAACAAGAAAGGTAAATGTTTCAATTTTAATACGCATTGAATTTTCTTATTTATAAATGTCTTTATTTTCATATAGAGTATATACAAATGGAACTTGCGTTTTTTGTACCAAATCGTCGCCAAATTTTGTACTCCACTGAATATTTCTACTGTTTCTCTAAATATTTATTTTCGATAAAAACATTATTTGTGTTTAGAATGAACGAATGAGATGATGGGATAAGCAAATCATATTTTAATGGATGTGATGAATTCAATAACAAAAGCACGGCATTAATTATCACCACGTATCGCACGTTCACGTATCGTCCATCGCAACTTTGTTAAGAATGTGTCGAAAATTGTCAGTGTAACATTATGTTTCCTCAAAATTAAAAAATAATCATTTAATCATAATCCAATTAATGCAAATTGTAAATCATTTTGAAATCCTGTTCTTATATCCTAAACTAATTGCGCTTGATTAGATTTGCTCCGATAAATCCGACATCTGGAATGACTTGAGATAGACGCAGCTTTTATTAAATCTATCGATTCAGCTTGTCCGTCCGTCTGTCTGCCTTTCTTGTTTTCTTGTGTTTTGATGATATTCTATACACCGACATCTTTTGACTCAGAGACGAATGCTTCTGTTTGGACAACTCCTTCGACCATTTGCAATATAAATTCTTATTTTGAAAAGCCATTGTATGAATAACAGTATTAAACGAATTGGTGTAGGGTATTTCAATGGTAGACTATGTTCTATATGCTGGTTTTTTCTTCGATCTGTACATTTTTGCTCCGTTTGTAACAGTAAAGATATCGCCTGCATATTTAGAAAAGGATTCGGAAGTGACGTAAATTTTTCAAAGGACACGCCTATGTGACAAAAAAACTTTTATTTTGAAAATAGAAAAAACCAGTCCCGCCCACTCCAGGTCATAGAGTATGAAAAGTTAGTTCTTTTATTTTGTTTTTTGTCTTTTTTTAGAATAACGATGATGGGTATAAAAGATTCGGTCACGACCGAATACAATTTTCTTACATGTTTTTTTTAAATTTAACTTATGTAAATCGTTTAATAAATTTGCGCCATTTCCTGCAAGAATGCATAACGTCAGTGTATACAACACTAAAATATCCATTTGATTGCACTATCTCCTATGCCGTCTTTGCGAATATGTATATAAGCTACTCCAAGATAATTTCTATGATCTTTGAAAATGTCGAGTTTTGAGCAAAAATACGAAGCAAAAAAAGAATATGACAATAGTTAATTTTCTATTTGATTCAATAGGTAAAGAATAAATGAACAAAGGATGGGGTTGTTAGTGAGCCATGTTATACGTCTTGTAGGTATTATAATATAAGACGTCTAGAGCAGCGGTTCGGCGTACACTGATTGAATGATATTTCGAAAAAAATCCTCACACAGATTGGAAGCAGATGGAACTCGCTTGCAGGGATTAGCCTTTTACACTCGCAAACATAAACCAAGCTTTGCGTCGGTCTGTGGAATAAAATTGTTTAGTTAACAGATTATAAATGTAGGAATCTGTAGTGTAATGTCCTTAAAATAATAAAAAATGATCAGAATACTCGTCAATATAGTAATTAAACGAATTTTGTTAGGTAAGAATATGATAAGAATATGATAAAAGAATATCGCTTTTAATTGTAACGTGATCGTAGAAGAAGAATGAAGTAATTATTCACGAGCTACATATCTCAGAATGATAAGGAAATGGAAAAGGCCAGATCGCCGACCTAGAATATCGACTTTAGCAATAAATTAGAAAAGCTTTTGTGTCACAAGCCTACAAGCTTGCAAAGCTGAAGAGATAGAAATTTTTGTATGAAGAACTTCTGACCCATCAAGTTTGTGGTTCACTGTTTAGAAAAATTAGATATCGTTCTTTACTAGGCGAACCATTAGTATGGAATATAACGCTCAATGTCCATAATATCCTCGTTCCTGTTAAGTACATTATGGATTATTCCGCTTAAAAGGTACCATCTTGAAGGAATAGTAATAATATAAACCACTTCTTCCCGTTTATTGGGTAGGGTGCATTAAATGTATGTATAACAGGCAGAACAGCTTAGGTCACGTTTAATTACGCTGATCGATTCACACCCATTTTGTGAATCTACTTTCCTATCTCTTTGATCTCCTTGCATATTCTCTTGCCCAATCTAGAGATAGAAATATTGAAGAAATTTAGTATACCAACGTTTTTAAGCTCGTCGACGAAGTATATCAAACTACTTTCGCTCTCCATTTAACGGCTTGCTGTAAGACGCGATTAAGCATGTTTCGACACTTTGACGCATTAAACAGAGACATAATAGGATAAGCTTTAATACCACAAAAGCATAATGCTATCTCTTAAGGCATGGAGGAAGTGGCCAACAATCTGTCTTCTTTAATAGTGTCATCGCAAAAGAATCCGCTACCCTTGATGTTCTGGACATGAGAACATGAAATGATGACTATTGAAGAGAACATATATTGCTCCTCCGCTATCCGGCCAAAATTAGAATATTAGTCCGGCTGTGTGGGCGAGAGCTTTCAAATCTTGCCATACCCATCGATAAGCTCAGATGATAGTAGGTGAAGAAAGTGTGCTTAAAACTCTCCATGGCTTCTAGTGCAGGCGTAATTTGGGCTAGCTAAATATAGGTGTGAACAGAGCGAGAACACATAAAGAGAGGAAGAATTAAAAGGGGGTCTCTCCATTAATTAAGTGCTTTAACACAACTGCATGGCTTTCGTAGCAACCCCATCCCGTTACCCTAGCTTAGCAAGCAACCCACTATCGAATTTCATCTTTCTTATCTGCACCGTCCCCCTTCGAGACAAACTAGCAGCAATGATCTTGTCTACGATACGTGGTGTCTCCACGTTCAAGTCGATTGTACACAAATACTACCCGGCACTCTCTACTTATACTGGTTCTTAACCACAATCATGCTCGCAAAATAAAGAACAAAACTATCGTCCTTTTTTTTATTAAATCAAATCAAATTACGAACTTGAAGCATTATTAATAATTTGTGTCAGTTTTAACCCTAAATAAACATGTTTATATGAGATAATCTCCAGCGCACTCAATGGCAAGTGTTTAGCAATTGCACTTACTGCAACCCAAGCGTTAAAAAACATATACATTTTGTGTCTCCCTAGAAGGAAAGCTATCAAAATACATACATACAAACGAAAAATCAATAAAAATCTTATAAAGAGTGCCACTTAAATTTTGAAAATTCTTTTTCGTGTGTCGTAGCAGACAAAATCGTTATTCAGAATACTTTAAGCCCCTTCAAGTTCTCTATCGTAAGATAGTGCTTGTGAATGTATAGTACACATGTACATGAGTGTGGAAAGTGCTTATGCAATTTCTCAGAGTTTGGATATATTTTGCAGTTAAGAAAAAGAAGCGAATTGTGTAAAATTGGCGTAATTTAAGCGTCTTTGCCTTAGTGTGCGGGATTATCATTGAATTTAATAATTCATCTTAAAAGTATGTTACAAAAAAAGTATACTTGAGTACATAAAGGTATGCTATAATAATCGTATTATTAATATTAAACAATCTTTTTACGTCTGTCACTACTGTTAACGAAAACGTGATAGAGAAATCAAATTCATGTACAATACACACAATACAATATTTATTAAAGAATTCAACCAAATACATAGATAGAGTTTAAGTTCAGTAAGTAGCTGCTTACATATTTTTATTGTCTTATGTAAAGTATATTAGTCATCCCATGCGTATTAACTCATAACGCACCGAAAAAGGCTGCAATGCAAGTGATATGACGCTTATATGGCGGGTTCGTAATGGGTTTAATTGAAAAATAAAAAAGCGATTAAGAAATTACAAACAACTGTAGCCGAACTTTTTAATTCCCTTCACTAGTTATACTCCACAGCAATTAAATTATAATTAAGTTAGGCGAATGCAGACATTTGAAATTTGTACGAAAGTTCACAACACTGATGGAGATAGACTCACTAGATATTATATCGATCGATTCAGAAACATTGTCTCAATCGACTTAAACCTGTTTGTCAATCTATCTGTTTGATGTTTGTCTAAATTTTCTTGTGTTGAAGGCTAATTAATTTTGGCGTACTAACATGACGCACCGGAAACTCGAAATGAGTGCGGTAAACATAAGCGTACAATTTTGGCTTTAAGCCAATGTAATGACCGCATAGCACACAGTAGACATAAGCTTAGTGGGAATACACTGTCGTGTAGCTAAGCATGTAGGTGTGCTCGACTGATTTTTCTCTCTCTATATAGCATCAGAAAATATTATTCATCGCGCCGTAAGTGGTCATTAGCAATAGCACTTAAAATATGTTATTTACACTTTATATGTTTTTTATTTATTTGATGGTTGGAATGCGAGCAAAAAGTAGAAAGTTAATGCAAATTGTTTTTATAGAATATTAAAAGGGAGAATGGAGATGGTTTAACCAACTTATATAACATAAACCTTTCACCGGTCATCACGCATAGTAGATGACTAGTTGTTATAAGTTGGCTTTGCCATAATGACATAGTCAAGAAAGCAAGGTAATCTAAGTCTGCCCTTACGAGTTCAAATTGCCAACGCAATAGGCCACAATTGAATTATGGATTATGCGTAGAGTATTTGATCGGTAAAGGCATAAATGTTACCAATCGAATATATATATCTTCCTCTACTCTCTCTTTCCCTTTCTCTCTCCTCCTACTGCCACTTCTTGGTGACGTTCGTTCCACGAAATCCCCATGTGATGTCTGTCATCCTACCTGCCTGCTTATTGAAATTACTATTATGACTTTGAAGTTTTCTTAAGAAAAAAATATGTTCTCAATTTTTATAATATAGGCGAAAAAAGAAGTAAACATCATCGAAAAGAGAAATGCTCTCTCTATTTTCATTATTCACAAGCATTAACTCCCTCACGAACACAGCTTAGAAGCGACCTGCCTATCGTATAAATTAATTAATAAACCTAATTGCTTTGTAAGGAAGCAGCCTTCCTTATCCTCGACGAACGCGAAAGGAATTGTTGATCAAATCTAGATATGAAACCTGTATGTAATTCTACCTAAGATTATTAAACTATAAGAGCTTGCATTTAAACTTCTAGTCTTGCTATCTTCACTCGAAATTGTAATGCAACACATCATGATCTCGCTTTACAGTTTTAATATATAAGTATTAATATAGCTTTGCTTAAATTACTTTCTCAGGTAAACATTGGCATATAAGTGGTAAGTGGTAGAATAAATAAACCCACCTTGCGGTGAAAGCTCTAGGTATCAACGTGTTCGTATGCCAACAGCTATAAAAGCAGCGCGCAAACAATGATCACTCTTTCAGTTGTTCAACAGCATTCAAACTAGAAAATCATATACAACAAATTTCATTTTCGTAATACGGTCATATTTCTCCGGTCAAAAACGAGACTGCCCACTAAAAGCGTGTTTGTTTTATTTTCACTGTAAAGGAACTTCGCAAATAACGCCATTCTGTAGTCGTCTTAAATTCCGCCAATAAATTTAGCAGAAAACATGAGCATTCCTTTAATTTACCGAGTAAATTTCTTGGAACGGACCACTGAACAGCCCTGAGTGAAACCCCAGCTATAGATCGCCCGTTACAGTTTTTTATTAACTTAAGTAAGTCAGGGGCGGGCACTGACTTTATTCTCTACCTATTCTGCTCGGCAAAAGTCTGTAGCAACTTCGTATACATTTTCGAATTTTGCTTTAAAAGCTGACCACATTTCTTAGTATTTGGATTTTTAGATATTGTGGTCTTAAAATAAATAAAAAAAATTTTCTTTCTTATTTTTCAAGATTAAAATAATAAATGAGCACCGAATACAGGCTTGACATCTCTTCTCAAATAATAATTTTTTTTTTTTTGCTGTTTTCTGTCACAGTATCGTTGCATGTCACACTTTTGCGTCTGTGTAGATGGCAACAAAGGCATTCATCCTTGGGTCAAAACATTTCACCGTAGCAAATTTCATCAGAATAACTCAAAAATTGCGATCTGTAGCTTGGACACAAATTTACATATACAGGTATCAGACGAAAAAGCAGACAGACAGAAAGACGAAGAGACTTTAATTACGTCGGCATAATAAAAAGTGGGTCTATCGTAAGCCCTTCTGGGTATTGCAAACGGCCGCACTAACTTAATATACTCTGTATCACAAGTAATGTAGGGTATAATGATTCGGATCGGTCCATTAATTCGACCGCTTCCCATACAAGGCTTTATTTTGAATATGAATATGTGAATAGCGATATTAAGCGAATTAGTGTAGGGTATATAATGGTACAATGTTTTCCCTTAATTTTTTCTATTCATTAATTTTTTTTCATCTGGTCAGGGATGTCATGCATGAAGTCTCGTAAATTGAGCTTTTTTCCTTCTCGTTCGTTCTTCGCATCTACCATTTCTTCAAAGTTGATCGTTATCATCCCTTGAAAACTTGTTATCTAATTTTTAAATAATAAAATGCTTTGAAAAGAATTTCTTTCGTGAGAGATTGAAAAAATATCAGCATACGTCGATAAGCGTAAGTGATGCTAAGACTCGGTAGCGCAGGCTTTATTGCATTGCATATCTAAGAAAAACTGAATGAAAGTAAAGGGAAAGCAAAAATTTAAATTCCGTAAGTTCTTCTTTGAAGAAAGTGTTATTTCGCGATTTTTCTTAACAATGGATTTCAAGAGCATTAATGTTGTTTCAACAAAAGACCAAAAAAAAAAGAAGAAAATAATCAATTATTAGCCACACAAACAAACAGAGGATTATATCGATAAAGATAACATCAATGCGAAGAAAACTTGGGCTTTAGCTAATTATTGATGTCCGCCCGTAAACAGTAAGTGGCTAAGAGAATAAAAGAACTTTAAAAAAGTGCTCAACTTTTCTCGTTGTGCACATTCAGTTAAGTGCTATTTGGAGAAAAGTAGAAATGTTTATAACTTTTGCAAGACAAAAGCAGAAAAATATTTTCTATAACTTTAGGTGAATAAAAAAAAATTTTATTTTTTTATTAGTAAGCAATGAGTAAAATAATTATTATACAATTAACATAAATATTGCTTCAGGATGCGAGCAATGGCCGCGATTTGCAAGATGCTGAAGGCGTTACTTGCACAAAGCGATTTGATCAGAAAGTAACGAGAATTTTTAATATTCCCAAGAATTGTTTAATTGTCAATATTTCGAAGTACCAAAAGTTGTACTTTTCCTCCGGTATGTTAAATTTTCCAAAACCATTTAAATTTT
Organism: Glossina fuscipes; assembly: GCF_014805625.2. NCBI lineage: Eukaryota > Metazoa > Arthropoda > Insecta > Diptera > Glossinidae > Glossina > Glossina fuscipes. The sequence goes on from NW_023998457.1 coordinate 4,594,733, forward strand.
TAAGTCTTAATTAAATATTTAAAATTATCAATCCACTTATACTTATATACTCTTACAAAAGCACTTACATAACCAACAATAGTATTTAATTCTTAAGAGGCTTAAAAGTCGTGCCGTTCAAGCCTCACTTTTTTTATGCCCCACATAACTTATGGTACCAGGGTCTGTTAAGTTTGTGCCCGATACCTAAAACAACTTATGGTACAAGGATCTGTTATATTTGCGCCCGATGTATGCAATATCTCGAATGGCTTGAGATAGTTCCATCATTAACGTATCGGTATAATAACGATCGATTCAGAGTTACTTTCGATATCAATTTAAGCTTGCCTGTCCGTCCAGTTATCTTGTAATCATCCTATATACCGCAAATTTTGAGATATTTTGATAAAGTCAAGTATGCTGGCATGTTTTGGCCCAACGACAAATACTACCGAAAATGTTTGTGAAAGCTTGTGCCCGATGTGTGCAACATCTCGAATGGCTCGAGATAGTCGCATCGTTAACGCATCGGTATCATAACGATCGTTTCAGGGTTATCTTCAGAATCAATCTAAGCTTGTCCATCCGTCCAATTACTTAGTATTCGTCCCACATACCGCAATTTTTGCGATATTTTGATGAAACTTAGTACGCTGGTATGCTTTGGCCTAAGGACAAATCCAACCAAAAATGGTTTGGATCGGACTATTTATTCGAACGTTTTCCATATAACGCCTTGTTTTGAAAGGTCGTTCTATGGATAACTATATTAAGTGAAGTAATTTAAGTTGGATCTTAATATCCTATATAAATAATGGAAATTGGTTAGATTTCCTTCAACGAAACCAAAGCAATTTCGATAATTAAAATTGGTTGTGTTTTGTGTTTCAGGAATAGAAAACTATTACGGAACACTATGTGTATGGAAAAAAGTGATTGCCGAACAGCGACAATGGTTTTAGTGGAAACTGTCGGCCTATTCACAAAGTCCAACAAAGTTGAGGAAGAAGAAAGAGTGCTATTGAAGGGAAACCCATAACCGAAAGTATACGGTCAAGTTAAATAAGTAAATATTGCTCTTATTACTGTTACATTAATAAATTGTACATTAATAAATTGGATATTTACCCAACATATGCGATCTAATTGTTTTCTTGCTCTCATACTTTGCTTATCTATTATTTTACCTGTGTGCATTAATAATCCTATCAACTGCATACTGTAGCCGTAAACGGTAATTTTATACAACAAAGAGTTGGCAATAATTCATGTGTTACTGTCTAATGAAACCGTATTCAGGAGCATATGCTTGCATAAATTTATAATTATTTTGTATACCCAACACCCGCCAGATAAGTTTATGTAAACGTAATTTGATAAACATTTTCGCAACCATTTTGCTTATTTGTGTTTTTATTTTTTTATTATCATTTATGAGAATAAATGGAAAATTATGCTTGTACTTTTACATTACACTAATGCACTTGATACATATGAATAATATATGGCGAGGGCTTATCCGTACACATCTGTGAGCTTATGCCAAGGTGTCTCATAAAAATAGATTAAAAAATCTAAAAAGACATATAAATATCCCCGTTAGAGATTTCTTAAAACTTGTCATACCCCATACTACCTACGGATACGTATATACAGATGTGTACGCAGCATTCGAAACCACTGCATTAAGTCCACCTTTTGTTATACGGAAGTATTCAAAACTTAATTTCTTATTTTCTTAGACACAAAGCTATGTAAAGCGGCATATGTGTATTTTTTGTGTACGTACATAAATCCGATTGAATATGAATTGACTTTGATATGTTTTACTATTACTCTACACATATATATTGTATGCTTTACTGATTGCCAAATGGCGGGGGATATTTAACGATAGGCTTTCCAAGCAGTAACGTTGCCAGTTGTACGCGCGCGCTTGTTTATATGTCTCCTCACAATGAAAAAGTTATAAACATTGCCTCTTGATATGTGGTCGCCTAAGCAAGAAACTATTGTATTATCAATCTTTAGAGCGTTTGCAAGGGATAATGAATTGAATAAATGAGCTCTAAAAGACTGTAAGCGAAATTTTCATTGCGGTCTTCGTACCCTACATTGAGATCTGGCGATTGTGTTTTACCGGAGAAGATATTTGATGATATTCTCAAATCAAGTCTGAACTTTTGTGGCTGTATATCCGTGCACATAATCATCTTGGAATATGTCAGTGTTTGACCGTGACAAGCTAACTGTAGTAAGAATTCCTTCATTGAGGTTATTGAGGTGTTCATTCGCAGTAGTCCAACCAGCGATGTGAACGAATGGATCAACTGAATACCGATACAGCAGGAAGCGAGGGGAAGATTCCCCCGTAAGAAGCACATAATTCAGGCAGTAGTAGGTATTGGTTAATGTTTTCTTAGTGCAGTTCCCGCCACGCTGTCTTTATCGACTACGACACAGTACTACGCAACTGAGTGGAGGTAGTGGTACCAACAAGCAACAAGCTGGCACTATATCGCATAGCGTTCGTACATATTTATGATTTCTAAAAGGGATATAAACAAACGGATCTATCGGATCTATTGCAAAGTTCAAGACTTTGCATTGCTTGACGAAAATAGTTTTCTTTTTTTTTTCTTAATTCTTATGTCGGGTCAGAAATAATTTCCGATTTCTTTAACTTGCTGGCTTTCTCTAATTTCTCCAGGTAACAAAAATTGTTAATTATAATGCATTCGATCTTCCTGCTATATCTCTTATTGATTGAGTTGCATTCTGCGTTTTGTCACGATCAGGAGGATCCTAAATGTCGATTCACTCTTTAGGGTAGGATTTTCAAATCAATTACTAACTGTCTCATCGTTTATCTATATGCCATGTTTTTTCACCTATCGTCCAGTAGCATTATTGCCTTGTTTAAATTAAAGCTTTCGATTCCATATAGAAATTACGAGGCAGAGGAGAATATGTAATAAACCGTGCAACGCACAAGGCACTTGCAAGAAAACTTAATACTGTGACGACTAGAAATTGTCCCTCGTTGGGAAAATTCTTTTTACCTTTTACCTTAGATTACATCCCTCACCTGGATAAAGATCCTAATATGTCCTTTAATTCAATTTCCTTTTATTAATTAACTTATGTCACTAACTAAAACACATAGTTCGAATAATAAAGAAAGTGGTTTTTATTGCCTATAAAGGAGCTAGCGGTTAAAGATTAAAATATAAATGTCTATACTAACTTAAATGACCTATCGTCAATGGTTATCGGGCGAAACGGACGGTCTTCTGTCAAAATAACCCTAATTCAGCACCGATAGGGTGCAATCCTAGCGGATGATGACAGGATTTAGATCGAACGGTGGTGTGTTACATACTCGGCCGTTCGTTTCGGAAGGAAGAGGATGTGCAATCTTCTTCTCGACTATGCCTCTGTTCGAAATCGAATTGAAATCTGTCAGGTAACTTATTTGGAATGTTATATTCCCCATTCCATTTCGTTACACCATCCCTTTATTACCCACTCAAGAGAATAACAGAGCGCTTGCTATGTATGGAAAGCAAAAACTTGTTTGCCTCAGCGATTTATAGTAACTTGATATGGAGAAAGATTCTACCCATCTGTAGCGGAAATTATTTATCCCTCGAGGACACAAGCAGTTGTTTGCCGTTTTAATCGCCCTATTGCTTATTAAATTTTACCTTGTACTCTTTAAACCATTTGCTTATTTAAACATTGTATTTAATTAAAGCAGTGTAACTAACTCAGCATTAAATATATATATTAAAGCGCATTTTAAATGGAAATCATATCTTTATGTAGTAAAGTAGTACACTAACATGTTAAAGTGATGACGAATGGTCCATTAAATATTAATATACCCATATAAATGCATTTAAGGTGGGTGTTCTTCCTACAAAAATTTATATAAATTTTTGACTTATCTCACTTTACAAACCTCTATAAATAAAGAACGCTATCAATCAAACAAGAGCGATAGAGACAGGGGTATTGTAATGTGGCGAATAATAAATATTTAAAAAATTTTTGACGCGGATACAGCGTAATAAACACATCAGGCCTATCATCATAATGTACGATATGATAACAATTTCCTTCACCGTCACTTTCTCTATAAAAACTTCGTTCATCAGTAAATGAAATATAACATGAATTCTGCTTACAAAGTAATCTATAGGTGCATCAAAAACTTCACATTCGCGTTGGGAATTACCACGAGGACCTTTCAGACAAAAATTAATAATAATTTCCTCTCCCTGTATGAAATTCGATCAATTGTGCCATCAACATATGAAAGTTCTTGGAAATCCAAGACGCATTCTGTAAGGCTTTTTAAACCCCAATGCATCTTTTCCCGCTATGCGTTGCCGCCTAATCAATAAGTCGATATTTGGAAATTCAAACACAAGTCTGTGGTAAATAGACCAACTATTCACAAGCTCTCCTCACCTGACAGGTGAAGGGAAGAATCCGATGGAGGTGTCACGAAGACTTCCTTTATATATAGCCAGGCTACTATAAGGAAGCCCATTACCGTTTGATGAGAAAATTGACATGAAAAGATTTTTACAAATCTTAAATTAGGAAGCAGGCCCGGCATTGCTGCGTCGATATTCCCGCGAGTGCATTGAGAACCCTTTGGAATCCGGGCATGCACAAATGCAAAAGTAAGAGAAGTCTTATGCTGCTATATCAATGCCCTCCCTAATGTTGAACTTGTGTGATATAAATTTAGTAAATTTAGATTCATAACTAGTTTTAAGACGAATTCAAGCACCTGAATTTGGAATAGTGAATCTGTTCAGAGACAATTTTTTTGAAAGATGAAAACTTCGTAAATAGTGACGTCCAACGTGTTGATATCATGAGATGATAATTATATAGTAATGTAGTTATTCCGTGAAAATTTGTGAATAGTGTGTAAGCTGGTGAGTCCTGAGTAGCAGGGAATTCCCTATGAAACCAATGTCAGTGTATGATTTCCTAACTAATCGGATACTTCCGCCAAATCCAGCATTGTTTTAGCTGCGGAAGTAAATTCGGCAAAGAGTGTCTCTACCTAATTTAAAGAATACAATTTCTTAATGAATTTAGAAGTCACATCATTACAAGGCGAAGGACATCGTTACTAGGCGAAGAACATCATTACATGGCGATCTTAACAGGCCAACATAAGCGTTCTCCAACCAAAACTACGAAATGTTGACACAAGAGCAAAAGCCAAATTTTTTCGGACGCACACCTCCTAAACCCATATAATGATTTCCCCCGGAGAAAACACTACCAAACCCGAACGAGAACATGGAGCATCATTACCCTGCCCGGCAAGTCAGCATTTTCGCGAGCGTACCATTTGTTTTGTTTATATATCTTCTTCTTTTTCTTTTCCTTTCTGCACGCTACTCTACGCATATTCCTTTTTTCCAAAACTTTCCGCAGTTTCTTACGTTTGTCAGTCCATTTCGTTGAACTTCTAAAATAAGCCTTTTCTAAAATGAAAATTTCAATTTTTAGATATTAAAGAATACTTCAAATTCAAAACTTTTTCTCTTCTATTTCCTCGGGCTTTGTTATAAATCATGTACTAAGCACCTTTTCATGCTTGCTAAAACTTTGAAACCCGGTTTTCATATTCACTTTAATCACCAATATCCAACAAAGATATTTAGATTGCTCCCATCGATATTTCATTTTTTGCGTTCCCTTTTTAACAAGAGGAAGAAATGAAATTTTTTAGTTATTCCCTTGAAATCATTAGAAAGGTTCATTCTGTCTCATAAGAACAAAATGCTTAAAGGCCTTTATTTATCATTGAGTTCGAGATCATTTTCAACGATTTCGTGAAGAAATATTCGTAAATCATCAAAGCTTTTCACAAAACTATTAAGATTTTTTCACCTGGTTATCTTCCTTTGCCCCTCCATTCACATCATTATATTTTGAAGAAAAGTGTCACTCCATATTGCAAGTTCTGGGGTAATTATATGTATGCATAAAGTACATATCAATTTCTCACCATTTTCGATACACACATACTTCTATGTCCATACATCTTGAAACACCTTATATCACATGTGGCGCGGGATATATTAAGTTAATGTAGACGTATCTAACACCCAGAAGCGTTTAAGATAGACCCACCCTTTTATTATAACGACTGATTCAGAATCATAGTCTGAATTGATCTAAGCCTGTCTATCTGGTGACGCCTGTCCATATAAATTAGTGTTCAAGCTAGCAATTTTTGAGACATTTCAATTAAATTTAATATAGCGACGTGTTTTGACGCAAGAACAAACGCTATTGAAAATGGTTCGGATTGATCCACTTTTTCGACCATTCCCCATTTAATACCCTATTCTGAAAAGTCGTTATTTGGAAAAAATGGTAATTTTAGAACTTTCTCGACAAAAGTGGTTAAGTAGTATTTCCACACTCTAAATTGGTATGAAAACTTTGGACCGACTGGAGCAATTTTTTTAACTCTGTCTCTAATAATCGTCCCTACGGAAATTGAAGTTTTATATGATAAGACCGGATGGGTTAAAAAAAAGTTACAATTGTCAATTTTCATAATAAAAACTGCATAACATTAGTAATTTAACATAAAAACATTAACTGAGCCAAATTTGGATATTTGTTGGATCAAATCCTAATAAGCATTTTCACGAAAATTAATCCTTTGTAGAGCAGAAAAGTCAAAATTTTAATATGTGTTGATGAAAATTGGCCCATAATAGTAATTTCATATAAAACTGAACTCTAGAAAATCTGGACTATCTACGTCTATTGTTGGATCCTTCCCTAAGTAAGGATTAAACTTGTACTACACTAGGTTACGATTTGGTCCTGCTTCCCCATAAATACGTACATGAGAAATATGCCTTTATATAGAAACAAAATATAATTTTTCTCTTCGTCGTAGGTTGTCGTGTCTTACTAGTTACGAATTGTAGACATAAAGTTTTCCACCTTAGCATTTGAATAAAAAACTGGATGGCAAATGGGAAGATTGTCACATTCGAAATATATCAGCAGACTTACTTTGTCAACGAAAACTTGATTTCAAACAGGAATATAGAGGAGAAAAAGGATAGACTTCCTCATGCTTCTGCATTGAACTCTCATACCTGCCACAACGGCAATTGGCAGAAATAAATCCGCCAGCATCTGACTGAGACGAATACGTAGAAGACTCGAGATAGCAGAAGTACGGTTTGAGATAAACCAACCTGACTGACTAACTAACTAAGATAAATGACGTTCGCAAAGGATGTGTCCATACAATGTTAAAATGATAATTGTTGATGAGCCGATACGTTGGAGATGTGGATATAACGCTACATGCACATTGTATTAATTGAGGTATTACCATGGATGATACTTTAATTGGCATTTGGTGAGATATTTCCATAAGGAAGAGAATAAACTAGTAAGAAAATTGTACCCTATGGTGATGAGTCCTCTACACCCATCACCGTTGTCCTTAAACGGGTATAGATCAAGAAAAGCACTAAATTTCATACTCTATAATATTGAATGAGCGCGGCTGACTTTTTGCGTTTCAAGTATAAAAATCGAAATTTATACGCTGTGTGTGTGTTATACTTTATGAGTAATGTACCAAAAAACACGGAAAGCAAATGTGTTAAAAGTTTTTGTGGCGTAGATGAGTTCTTGGACCTATATGGCGCATTTTCAATACCAACCTGCGTCCAAGAACTTCTAATGTTTCTGCCCAACTCCAACAAGCTGTAGTCGCCGCATTTTTGCGGCCAGGACAATGTTTACAACAGTCATTGCACAGGCAGATAGACATATATGCTTAAATCGATTTAGAATTTGATATTGGTCAAGAAGACATATACTTTGCAGAATCTCTGAAGCTTTCTTCTGAACGTTGCAAACATTTTCAATTCAAACACGTGCTTTTAATTACGCCATGACCACAATTTGCAAATTTTTAAATTTTTTTAAGCATTTTTTTCAATTTTTTTTCCTCCCTGTTGATCGCCTAAAAACGAATTCGAGCCGCCGTAAGGGGAAGTGCTCACGTAAAGAAAATTCTCACACAAACAAGTTCAGATGTGCTTAAGTATAATATACATCCAACTCTCTTTTTACACGATACTGAACTAGCACGGTTTACCGCGATTTCTTACACGAATTTTTTGTTCTAATGTGAATCTCAAAAGACACTCTTTTATTTCTAATTTTGACAATGTCTCTAGTAACCGCTGATCTACTTTGCGAGGTCTTGAAAACACACTTTTTTTACACAAATTTGTTGGTCGAATACGAATCCAAAAAAAAATTTTTTCTTAATTCTAGCTTCGAAAGTGTGTCACAGAAACTTATGGATACACCAACAGAATACTATTGAGAGAATACTGGGATCAGAAGTCAGTACAAACATGTGTTAGTGGCATATGTTACCTAAAGTTGAGAAATTGATTTTTATTACTAATTTCAATTAAATGTTTTGCCTGTTATTGTACTTGTGGTCTGAGTTGTCATGCTACACTAATTTTAATTCATGTTTCTAATAAAAAAGAATGCATTATTACCTTTTTTGCACGGTTTTCGGAAAAAATGTTTGAATTTTTTTTATCTTACACGATTTTTCAAAGTTCCGTAACATATCCCCAAATTTATCATAAGCTGCATATATTTTTTTACACGATTTTTTTGCACGGAATTTAAACCGTGTAAAAAAAGAATTGGATGTATTTTATTCATGCAAAAAAAGAAGCAACATCTGGTGTACGTGTTTACATGTGTTTATTTAGATATGTTATATGCCTTATGTACCAACGTATACATTTTAATTCTAGCAACACACAGTTCATATTAAAAATATGTTTACATTTCTGATTAATACAAGTAGAATCACATATGTTTCATGTGAGTTTAAATAACATTTGTTTTATACTATTTTGTCATATTTTTGTGCAAAAATTTGTAAAAAGTTTTTCTCTTTTTCGTTATATGCTCAATATTAGGTAGTTTCAAGAGATTAAACCTAAAATTCCGTATGAAACTAGGCGTATAGAACGAATGGATCGAAGAAATTTTATTCAGCTTGGTCCGCTTGACCCGTTCTTTTGCAACTACTAGTAGTTAGTAGTACGCAGACACATTCTAAAATAGTGCAAAAATTAATTTCATCGATATACGTCATAAATTTTGTGGTATAGGTCCTATCATAGATAATATATTCCATACAGATTTGATATCACATTTTTGTACATTGTGGTAGCAATTCATAGATATTTAGCCAAACTTAGAACCGTACATTCCTATTACGTCTTATTTGCAAACAATCTATTTATATTCGTGGACCATAGAGTATATATATGTATTCTTCATCAGTGTCAAATATTGAAACTACTTAAGCGAGGAATCCGTAAAGCCCATCTGTTCGTCTGTGTAAATGCGGTAAATCTTCTCTCAATCCAGTACAAATTAAGTTGTCGGCTTCAAATTTGAGGAAAATATTAAAAGTTCTTGCACAGCTCTGTATTCAAAATGCTCTGAAGTGGTCATCGATAATAATTTTCGGAATGTTCTACGGATAATCCTATAGTAATTTTGTGAAAATGTAAAAAACTCGATCACCAATTATCGAATATTAGAAAGTGTCGAAGTTTAATTTTTTTCGTTTTTCCTTTGGGCTTTGTTTAAGATAAGATCGGCTACCGTCATATTTAAGTTTCATATTTATTTCTCTTCAATCAGAGTATTTCGAGATCCCAATTTGAAATATGAACTAACCTTAGTTTATTTATTATTTGCTTTTTGTCAAGAGGGAGTTTCTTCTGCAATGTCCTTGGCGATTTTTGAACCTAATTTGCCGAGAAATTTAATATGAATATTTTAATTTCAAATTTATTCTTCCACATAAAGCATTTACGTCCTCATCGTATTTACAAAAAAACAAACAAAATGTAAATATAAATGCTAACGTCGAGCAAGGCCGACCATTAGATACCCTACACCACTTCACCTAATCGACTGACTCACTCATTTTCTTAATAATATACTAAAAATTATACGTTACACTTTTATGTAAATGCATAATTTTCATGAAAGCCCTCATATTGGAGGATACTAAAAACTTCAATTCACGTAGCCAAAATTTAGCAAAATTAATTTACTTGTCAAAGGATTTAATAATTTTCATTTACTAAAAATTGGACTTTCTTACTATAGAAGGATTTGCTTTTTATGAGAGCTCCTACATGTGTTTAGGTGTAAATGGATCAAGGCGATTCAAGTTTTCTTTGGTTAATTTATTAAGGACCAATTTTCATCATAAAATATTTAATACAAATTTTTTTGGCATATGCAGGTTTTTTCTTATGAGAACCCTTATATTGATTTAAGATTGAAAAAATTGACTTACGTGGTCCAAATTCGGCAAAATTAGGTTTTTGCGAGAAATTATTATTATTAAGGAGTTTTCATCGCGCTATAATGAAAATTAAGCATTTTTGCTGCATAGAGATTCACTTTCCGTAGGGTATAGGATATGATTGCGGATTCAAGAAATTTGCCCATCCGATCAATAGTTTTCACACGAATTTAGAATAATGGAATGCTAGTACTAAGTGACTTTTTGTCGCAAAATTCGGAAAACGACATTATTTTTTCATATCACAACTTATCAATGAACTATTTTAAAACACGTCAGTGATTTCATCAAAATCCCTCGACTGTATCGACCTATAGATTGAACACAAAACCACGTGAACAAACCTTAGATACACAGATGGAAAGGAGAATAGACAAGCTAAGATTCTGAATCGATCAGGAAATGATTCTGAATTGCTCTGCTTCTCTCGCAGACATACGTCTGTACAAACTTAATATACCCTGCACGACAAGTGTTGTACAAACAATCCTTCAGATCGTTCAATACTATTTAAGCAACCAAGTGTAAAATGAAAGTTTTTCAACGGGCCACACTAGTTGCCTGGATACTACCTAGATGTGACTGCAGTGTTAGTAAAAAATAAAATACAAGCAGCTGTTTTGCATATATAATATTTTTGTACAAATGTGAACATGTCTTGCATAAATTATAAATACACGAAACAAATTTCATATTTTTTTTTTTTTAATTAAAATTAAATTAGAAATTATTCAGTTATTTTATTATTTCGAATAGACCAAAAACATTTCCTAACAATAGTAATACCTTTGTTATTAAATATGTTTAAAATTCCATAAATAATATAAATTTGATTTGCTTTTTAACCTAATTGAAAAATTTTAATGTTCTTTTTAGGAAAACATTATCCGTATGATATGCAAAAGTTCGAAAAAAGTATTTACCAACATAAGCATCCAAAATATGTTGTGCAAAAAGAAACAATTGAATGTTAGAGAGAGAGAGAGATCTGCGGGGCGCATTTTCCTCAAGGAAGATCTTTATTTAATCTTAGTTTAAGCTACAATTTCCTTCTCATAACCGATTCGAATGAAATATTTTCCAAATTCTACGTAATATATATAAAGAGAAAGTAGGTAGAAATTTCAATAGAAAGGAGATACTATTCTATTAGGTCTACCTTAAGGCTTTGTCCACTCCAATTACATAAGCATATTCATAATAAGCATATTCATTTGATGCATATTTGACTCTCTCTTTTTTCCACAGAATATATGCATGCCGGCCTAGAAAATGAACTAAAGCAGAGACGATCCCTATTAGTACATTCGGTCGCGTATCTATGGCTACTAACTGAGATTGTGCGTTGTACGAACTCCAAGAAGGAAGGAAAGCTAAAGAAGACCGTAAAAATTTATTGATACTGTCTAGAGAAGGTACATTTTCTGTTAGAACATGCATAAGATGATTTGAAAAATCTCAAATTTTTCTTATAAGCCACCCTCTGGTCGACCACCTTTGATCGACGCCAATACTGTCAAAAAACAAAATCCTTTTCCGAACAACATCTGAGATAGCGGAAAGACCTAATTCAGTTAAAAAAACCATTTCGGTCCATATTTGGAAATTGGAACCTTGCTTTACTCCAAAAACGGGTAGATCCTTTCGACATCTGTTGTTTCGTGCCCAGCACCGCTTCCGGATAGAATCTATGATATATTTTATTTTTAAATATTTTGAATTGAAAAGTGTACCAAATTTCAACAAAACTTTTCAAAAATTTCGACCTTTAGGCTAAACATAACAAAAGAGAACAACGTGGACAGACGGCCAGACAAGCCTAGATCGATTCGTTAAATAATTCTGAATAAAAGAGGGGTTTACCTCAAGTCCTTCTCGGTGTTGCACACATTCGTACAAACTTCATACATCCTTGCAAAACAAGTGGTGTAGGGTATAAAAAAGGCTTAAATCCTATGGGACTTTACAAGTCCATTTCGGGATTTCCTCTTAAATATTGATTTTCTTATTTCGTTGTGTTCCTCTGGCCGGTTCATTCGTTCGCTTAATACTTCGATTTTATATTTGTCTCTCTCTCTCTCTGCTGCTGAAAATGAAAACAAATAATAAACGCGCGAAGAACACAAGGCATGTTCACATTAACAATGTTGAACACTGGAATGCGAAGATAATATTAACACTAAGACGAGGCAAACCAACCAAAAGCTTGGCAGTTCCTTAGTTGGAACCAAATGTTAGTCGTCCCCGTTATACAACTTTTTTAGTTTATTGTATTGTTTAGGTATGACGTCGACAATGCTTGAGCATTAAAGGCAATTTTTCTGTCATGCTATGCATCGAGTCTCATAGAGAGATTACATTGTGAATGCGATTTAAATTTTTATGAAAAATCCTAAGTGTTGGGTTAAACAATTTATAATTAGATCTATTCATTGACTAATGTTTATGAAACGAAAGTTTTTGATGGGAGTATAGGCGATTTCGTTCAAGTAGTCTGGCGAATCTACACCATCATTTATCGACTTTACTAAAAACCTCAGGCCTAAAATCTAACCATGTTTCTAAAGTAGAGATAAAGATATTAATAGAAATCGGTTTTCATAGGGTAGCTACGGAACATGATGGTCCTAAGGCAAATTGGACTGATTTAATCGATTTCTACGTGATGACGGTAGGATGGAAGTCATACCACGAAAAGATGAACATTAAGCGAAGACATGTCATGTTAACCTAGGAACAGTTTTGTACACTCTACTATATACATTAGATGAAAGGATCTTCACATTCAAATATTGGATGCAGTCTGGAGAAACTTGGCAGAAAATTCAACCTAAACGAGATGGAATTTCAGTCATTCATTTCAGTCTCAGTAATAGAAATCATTTCCATTTAGTCGAACTTTATTTACTAAAAGAAAACTACAATAGAAAATATTTTCTCTTGATAACCTCTGAAAAACGAAAGAATTCCAATTTTGATTACAAGCACATTCCAGACTCACTAAACTTACATATAGCTTATATTGGACTTATTGAGGTTGCACACTAGTAACCTGTTGTGTTGAATGAAAATCATATAAACAATGTATTTATCATTTTACTCTAGTGCTAATAGGCTACAATAGAACACTTACTTGCTTTGTTCATATGCAAAGTAAACAAAGAGATAAGCGAAAAGGACGAAAATTGTGATTTGTTTTTGACTTCTGTCCCTATATCATACATTCACTACCTATTGGACTGTAAGAGAAAACAAGGCATTGTAATGAATGTAAACATTATACCTCACGTACATAAATATATAAAGAAAATATTTTAAATCATTTTAATCATCAAAATAAAATTGAAAAGAACAAGCTTCGTAGGTAGGGTTCTACACCCCATGTGGAATAAGTATGTCAATTTGGTGCAGATATATGCAGCAACTAGGAAAACTTGAGATGTATCCGTCTTTTATTATATCGATCAACCCGACAGAATTACTTTTTAAATCGATCTAAGCTGATCTATCCGTCTGTGCGTTGGTCGGTGTTATGTGCGTCGCAATTTTCAACATATGTTGACGATGTGTGTTACACTGATATGTTTCGACCCAATGGCGAACGCTATTGAATTGGTTCGCTTCACTTCTTTGATCATTCGTCATGAAAAAGTCGTTGTATGGAAAAAATTTCAATTTTCAAAACTGGCTAAGTAATACTATTCCAAAATTCAGTTCATTTAGCAAGAAAATCTAATTTTCAATACTTCTTGATGAATGTCAGATCTTAACCAGCCATAGTAATTTGATATAAATATTGACTCTACAAAATTTGGACCAACCATCTCCACCACCAAAGTTGGTTGGCAAGGATTTGCACGAAAGTTTTTGTTTTCTAGAGCAAAAAAAATTTAAGTTTTACTATGTTATAATGAAAGTTGATCCATAATAGTAGTTTTACATAAAAATTAACTTTGCAAAATTTTGCCTATTTTTACATTCTACTCTGTATAAGGATTTGCAAATAAATTTTCCTTTTTTAGAGAGGAAAAGCCAAAGCTTTAATGATTTGTTAACTATGCTCAATTTTAAATATGTACCGTAATATTTGAATCTTTTCGTCACAACTATGCTTACGGAATGTAAGCCTTTGCATGCAAACATGCCTAACTTTGAATATACAGTCCCATAAAAGTATATTCCTATACAAACAGATTATAGTTTTTATGTTCTATGGCAAAAATAAGAATTGTGTTAGACAATTTGATGTAAGGTGTTTAATAGTGGGCCTTGCCTAACTACAATGTGTTGTTTTATTTTCCAGCTTACCATCAACTCATTGTTTAGCTTTGTTTTTCGCAAAGCATGCAAGGTAGATATGTGTGGAATTAATTATTTTATGTTTTTATAGTGCGATAACACTTGTGAAACAACTTGTGTGTCACTTATAAAACAATTTATTCTTTCCTTTTTTAGAAAATTTGAAATTTTAAACCATTTCTGTAGAGTGTACGATGAAACACAATATTGAATATGTAAGGAGTGAAGAACGATCCTAGACGATAAATAGATATTAATTCTGTCTTTGCTTTTGTTGTCGACTGTAACATTGACTACATGAAATGTTGAGACTCATAGCTTTGTAAAGCTAAGCTACTAAGATTGATAATTTTCCTAGTCTTGCTACTGAGTGCTGGGTTTAGCTCACCGGGTTACCCAGGTGCTCAACTGCTTGTTACAAATAGAGTGTTATTTATGCTTCCGACTTTCTCCTACTCGGGTAAATTTATAAAAACATAGATTTCATTGCGATAACTATTAGAAACCATATAATCTATTTAGGAGTTAACATTTACACGCTTAGGGAAATCTATTGGCTTAAACCCTACAGATAGTAATCGGCTGATTCCCTAAACTTTACCCCGCCCTGGCTTGGCCGCTCATCTTACATTCTAACCTCGCAGTCTCCTAGTCTAGACCCCGTACCCTCACCTACTTCCTATACTCAAATGCCCCCTCACGTCAGCCAATATGCGCGGTTGTTTACGGATTTTTTAAAACTTGCATCTACTCGGCACGGCGGTTACCACCAGAGAGAAAGAGGATATATGTTGAAAACTATCAAAAAAGGAACACTTCTGATATTCGGTATATCCGCGTAAGTATTTTGAATTCTGGTAGTGCTTTTTGAGTTATAGCATAATATAGAATATCGAGGCGTTTCGTCACGGTCTCGTGGGGTGACATTTTAAACAAAAAGTTCGGGTAAAACTAAAAACTGGAGAACTGGCATGTCTCACTTCCAACTGGAAATTATTTAATGTGTTTATCCCTTGCTTATACGAGTCTACGCCTTGATTTATCCGGTCTTTTTTTATAATGAAAACCTGATTGTTTGACTGCCGCTCGGTTGCTAAACCCTGATGAGGTTGAATGATTTGTTCAGTTGTCCTATCTAGCCATCACTTTGTCCAATGGTTGTAAGCGTAACTTTAAGAAAATCTACGAAGCATTTGGAGAACTAGTTTTTAAACGTTTCGACTCAGTTCCAGCATTGAGTTTCTCCGCTACAAATGGCCGTTAGTTAAATGAACATAGCGAAAGGATACAAATTGAATTGCAACAAAACAATATAATATAAATTTATCATTACTTATCCTGGACATCCAGAGATTTCTTGCTTTTTGCATTCTTTCAATTCACAAATTTTTCCATCTAACTACTACAACGTTGTAGGTAAAAGAAGAAAATATCTAAAGTCAATTTTTAGGTGAACTTTAAGTTCACTTTTCATTGCATATTTTCAATACTTAAATGCAGAATATACACGCTATGCATCAAAGAAGACTTATTACATGCTTATCATTCTCTTTGTGGATATATGCACTCAATATTCAAATCATTTTTCAATACTATGAATATTTACCGAATGCATGCATACCACAGAAGCTTATTGCTTGTTTTGCTTCAGAACGATACGAGTTATTTGAAACTGTAGAACGTTCTTTATGAAGGATGATTTATTTATGACATGATAATCTGCTTTAAAGATATAAATGTTTGCACGTGTGCTTCATGGTTAATAATCTAAGTAGAAAATTTTCAAAGGCGTTAAAAACATAAAAACAAACTTAAGTAAATTTGTATACATTTGCATATCTACGTAATGTGCCGCATAGTTTTTATAGATGATCTTTGTTGATTATCAATTCCGCAATTTTCCACAATTCATGCACTTATGCTACAGTTTATGGTAAGAACCTAGATAAGTGTGGACAACAAAGCTGAAGCTTTGACTTCTCAATCAAGCGAAAGCACCTACGCGCTAGCGTTACGCATGTTACGATCTGTCTATGGGTTCTTGTATCTTTCCTGCTATGGTCGCCCAACATTGGCAGTGCACTTAGACCATAGGGCAATATGTAAGTGAGCTGTCTTGATATTTACTGTGAGTAGCAAACAACCGTTATGGATAACATTTTGAGGATTTTTTTTTTTGCAGAAGAAAGAAAACCAGAAGAATGCGAAGACGCGAAAAAAGAATCGATCATGAAAAATTGGCAATTATTAGAGGGAAAAAGGCTAATCTTTCGTCAATAGGCTAATCGTCAGATCGTGCCCAATGTAATTACAATAATGCAGTTCTTTTCGTCTGAACATTTTTGTTATTTCGAAGGGAGAAAATCGTAAAGAAAATTTATTTTAACACTAGAAGTACCTTGTGCGTTATTTTGATCCTTTTTGGAACTTTTATTGAAAAATGGGGAACACATTCATTGTATCAAAACGTTTCAGAGACCCTTTAGGTCTATATATTTTTAATCAGCGTCAAATTCTGAAGCGACTTAAGCATGTCACTCCGTCCATCTGTCTAGTACATCTCATGTAAACAACCTGTTGGACACAAAAATGAAGCTAACGGTTTCAAATTTCAGACTGGTGTTGAAAGTAGATCAAATCGGTTAAAGGGTACCACATTAACTAGGGAACCCCTGTATTTTTCAAAGGTAGCTATTTGCTCACTAGTCACAAAGTATAGCTCTCTTTAAAAATTTGTACGCACATTCTCTGGATGATGCTATAACGCTTGCACCACGCCTAACCAATGTTATAATGTATCAAATTCTCATTTATTTTGTCAAAACCCTTATAACGCCCGGAAGCAAGGTTCAAACATTCTAAACAGTATTTACGTTCTCGACCATTGCCAACTTCGGAATCATCCTAAACATGTCTGTTGGTTTGTAAGTCTGTCCATCTTTCCGTCTATCCAACTTTATATTGTCTGTGGATATGAAATGATCTAATCTGATCAAAATACACGCCTACAATGCCCACGCATCTTTGCAATGAAAACGTAGGAGATCTCTGTTTTCAGTATTTTTTGCTTTTTACTCCTACACTACGCTACATAAAAGATATAAATTTCTATCTTTATTTTAAAAAATAGAAAAGATCCGGTCTTATAGTTGATAGCTTTATTCTTGCGATGAAGAATATATATACTGCGAACATTATGCGGATGCATAGATGGACCTGCGAATATATTTAAATCGATTCACAGTGATCACAAGCTGATGGTCTTGAAAATATCTACCTTATGTATGTCTCTAAAACTTCCTTGTGGATATTGCAAGCATTTTGAGAAAATAAATGTACCCCAATAATTTGACGGTGGGCAAAAAATAATTCTAAAAAGCAGATCGAAATCAGTTAAACGAATCATTTTTGCAATTAACTTAATTCTTGGATAGATTTAAAATGCATGTAGTGAGTAAATACAATTGATTGAATAACGTTATAGTGACGAATGCATTTGAAATATTATCAAACATATTATAGTATGGCCAAGTAATTGAATGATTTATGTAGGAATTGGGCAAATTTATCGAATTTTATGAAGCGAATGTGATCGCTAAACATCCAGACTACGGTATTGCTTTGACCTGCAGCTGGTGGCTTACGATAACCTCATGTCAAAGTCGCTGCATTCTTTCAAGCGTTCTTTCGCCGCGGGTTAACGTTATATTGACCTTGATAACAAAACATGTTTGTGCTACTACAGCAAACTGGCTTGCTTTTCACAATCAACTCTAGCAATTTCAGTAATAGTAGCAACAATGTCAGTTAAGTCGCTGCCGCTTAACATATAGCACAAAATTCATCACCAAGTGGCAATCGCAACAATTATTCAGGGACATCTACGCGACCATTGTTTTCATGCATGGTAACACCGTTCATAACAATAGCATCGCCAATCATTCAATGTCCCAATGAGGAAGACGATAAAATCAAGATGAATATGACCGGCGAGTTATATAAATGAGGAACGATAAACTGCAGCAAGGTTTTTTTTTTTTTTTTTTTTTATTTGCTCTTGTAAGATATTTTTGACAAACAAAGTGAGTGTTTCGCCGTATGACACTTTTGTCGCGTTCTATGCTTTATATAAAACTGTGTTGCACGAGTCGCTTACATTAAGCAAATGCAGTTTCTATGGCTGTTGGATAATAAACGTTCTTCCCCTTTACCGGAAATGCATAAAACTTTATCGATACATGTTTCTGTCTCTTTTTTGCTATGGACTTAATCGTTACATCAATTATTGGAGGTAAAACGTTACAAAATCGACACTTATTCTTTTACCGTGTTATGCCGACCCCTGTTAGTCTGTTGGACGGTTAGTATTTTTCACCGTTCTATACGAACCCGTCTTAAATGAGCAAATGTTATACATGGCAGTCTACATGGGTTAGATATATTTATCTATTAAGTATCCTAAATAAAATATTTCGTTATTATTGTTTTTTTTATACCTTAGATCGCTTGTAGTGCAGAACATGTTAACTTGATGCAGACGGTTGAAGCACGAAGAAATACTTGAGATAGACTCACTTTCTACTACACCGATGATTCTCTGAACCGATGTAAGCATGTTTGTCTGTTCGCCTATCTTTCTAATGTCTGTCAATGTTTTCTTCCCATCGAAACACAGACCGTAAATTTTCGAGATATGATGATGAAGTTCAGTTTGTTTACGTGTACGCTATTGATAGTAGCTCCGATCGGATCACTTTCTTGACCACTCTTTTGAACGTATCATAATTTTTAGAATTTTACTACAAAAATCTTTTGGCATTCCAAGTTGGTGTGACGACTTTGAACAGAATGAGGGAATTTTTTGAATCCCCTGCCACAAAACTATTTCTACGCAAACTGAAGCATTACATGGTTAGAATGCCTAATTTCCAAGAATTCTTGAAAAGAATTCTTCCATAATAAAATAACTTGACATAAAAACTAACTTTACCAAATTTGAACCACGCAGGTGTTTTTTTGGACCCTAACGCATATAGGGGTTCTAATGAAAAATAATCTTTTATATGCCTAATTTAAAGCCTAATTATTAATATTTCATGAAAATTTTTGACGTTCAATGCTTTAATTTATTGTCTTAAAAAAGTGAATTGCAGAAAATTTATTTTTCGTCTTTTATTTCACTATTCATTACTTCATGTGTTGCTAAGGAAAATCAACGTCATGACGTCAGCCCTAATTAATTTAGAATTAACACGCTTACCTTGTCGCCTCCTACTCTCCCAGTGCGTTTTTTTGATACCCGGTAAGGTTACAAAAAAAATCAATTCATTACGTTGTAACGCCCACCATAATTAATTTTGAATTAACACACTGATCTTGCCGCCTTCTACTTCCCGCGCTTGTTCATTTGATACCCATATAGCATAGTATTGCTAAGAAAAAACAAGTAAGAACATTATAGTTGGGCAAGGCCCACCATTAAGTACCCTACGTACATATTGTTGAAGACAATTTTTATCTTTATTATAGAACACAAAAATTATGTCGTGTTTCTATATGAAAAGGTATATTTTCCATGTGCGTGCTCATAGGAAAAAGGGCCCAAAACGCAATCTAATGCAGCACAAGTTTAATCCTTACATAGGGTAAAATCTGAAAAAAGTCATAGATGGTCCAAATTTTGTACGAAATTACTGTAGGACCAATTATCGGGAAAATCCTTATTAAGGTAGTATCCAAAAATAGATCGAGGTGGTCCAAATTTGGTATTGTTCATTGCTTTATGTTAAATTACTATTGTGATATAATAATTTTCATCATGAAGTTTTGAAAATTATACCGCTTTTTTTACCCCATCCGGTCCAAACAATTTTCAATAGCGTTCGTCCTTGGGTCAAAACACGTCATTATACCAAATTTCGTCGAAATATTTTAAAAGTTGCGATCTGTAACTTGAACACAAATTTACATGGACAGACATCAGACGGACGGACAGGCTTAGATGAATTCACATTATGTATGCCAAGTTAAATCTATCTTAAGCGCTTCTACACATTACATACGACCGCACTAAGTACTACAAGTGCTAGAGGATATAATAGTTTAGGCGTCACTGCGGGTTTGTGCTCCATTTGGTCCATTTTGAATACCAACCTTCAAGAACTACCAATGTTTCTGCCAATTCTGAGCCGATAACTTAATTTTTATGGCAAGCAGGCATTACACATTATGACAAATGTTCCGGTGAATATAAATACTATGGACGCATGTAAGGTTGAAATAAATTAAACTTCTGCAAGCCAATGTTATCTGTTCTCCATTCAAACATTTAAGGCTTTTGTTTATTAACACAATAATGTGCTTGAACGCCCTGCTTGTGGTATTTCTATCGAAAATGTGTGGTTTTCATTATGTCAATCCCATCCTCGAACTTAACTTTTCCATAAGTCTTCTTCTTTACCGCAATAATAGCTTGTTAGACGAAATGTTGACATATTATTGACAAAATTATTTATACACACGTATATGTTTCCACAAATAGGTTTAAATTGTTTTGCCTGGTGTGAAATAAGCTCGTACAAGCGTACACGTTCAATAGCATAGAAGCCGTTAAGATGAATTTTTTATTAGATTTGTCAAATATCAAATGTTTGCACTTTGTTCAAATACATACGGCAATGAATATATTTTTGATAAGAGCAGATGCCGATATTGATTAAGATTGATATTAAACTGTACATAAACTTCACTTAACTGAAATAATGTGAGTACCTAGGACAAAAGTTCATTTTGGTGGCACACAGATCTTTTCGCATAATTCTCTTTTGATACTTAAGATCAAGTATGACTTAAGTATTAAGAGATTTATCGCATTCGAAGTCATACCAGCTGTAACTATTGGCAAAGTCAATCTTTCGAAGAGAAGTTAAGATGAAAATAATGGTCCATTCTTCTTGATCGAGTCAATGAAGTAACGACATCACAATTATCACCAACGGTATATGTAAGGAAATTAATCGTGTAGTCGTATAGCCGTATAGGCAAAGATAATAGGTAATAATGCTAGGAAATGACTGAGAAACGTCGACGTTTTAAACCGTCACTCCGTAATCTACTTTTAATGATTCTTCTAGGTGAGATAATGAAAATGTAAGCTAAATATATTAGCAGCAGGGAAACCGCATGCGAGTTTCCCATAAACAACTTGGTTCGTGGTTAAATTAATGGATTAAAAAAATTTAACAATGCAAAAAAGCCGAATACACTGTTTTATTATAAATATACGCCTAATCTCCTCTTTTTACACAAAAGATACGTTCCCCGCAAATTCGTGCAAAAAAGTCGTGTAAAAAAAATCGTGTAAGAAGCGAATTAGATGCGCACTTACAATCTCACAAAGTAGTCCCATTGATCTATATATGCTAAACGACAGATTATATTTCCTGTAGAAATAATTAAAGAAATTCGTTATTACTAGTGGGGCGTGCCTACGTTAGGCTCGGCTGAACAATTCATAAAGCTAATCCCTGGCATTAGCTCGCAACCGAACAGCTGCGGTCTTTATTGGTAGGATTAGGAGCAATAAATCTGATATCAAATAAATTGGAAGTAATCGGAATAGATTTCGGTCGCAATAAAGCTTCTTAAGAAAGCATGTTCAAATAAAGGATAAATGGAGCTACAACCCATCATAAATTACTCACAGCCTAATGAAAAAGATAAATATAATACAAAAAAAGTAAGGGAAGAACTGATCAAAAACTGAAAAAAGAATATCACCACTTGAGAATTTGTCTGAGTTGCAGGAGTCCAACGGGTCCTTAATTTGGGGACCTACATTTGGGGATGTATGCGATGAGAAAACTATACATTAGGTTGGTACGACGTGTATTGGAATACGGCTCGGTCGTATGGTCCCCGTCGTATGGCTGCCATGTGAATTTAATAGAAACTTTGCAGAAGCGGTTTCTGCTTTTTGCTCTAAGAAATTTGTGTTCGGATCCACCCCCTTGTGAAAAAAGATTGCTACTTACATCCTTACCGTCGCTAGAGAAACGTAGGATGGTATTGGGCATTACCTTCATTGGGCGTTGCTTCCGTAATAGCGCCGTTGACTCGCCGTTTTTCTTAAGTGCTGTTAACTTTAAAATTCCTGTTCGTCCGGCGGGGAACTTTCTTTTTACTAAACTTATCCAACACTGGTTAAATTAAGAGATTTTTAATTCCCTTAGGGTTCTCTATAAGCAATCTAGCTAAGGTTTCTAATCTAATTTCCTTATCGGATGCCTGTGCACTGCCAACATCTTACCAAACCTATTAAATCCTATTATTCGGAGTCTTAATACGGATTTTAAGGATAATCGATAGAGACGTTGTTTATTTTTTGTATATGTTTGTATTAATTGTTTGTTGTTTTAAGACGTTTTCTACTTGAATTGCAGTTGGGCTAAGCCTTCAAGTGAGCTGCATCTGCGCTGCAGTTGAATTCTGTACTTATGAAATTAAAATTAAATGAACAAATAAACTGATCATTAAGGGTAATTATTTATGCCCTATATTACACGTCCAGGCTGTATTAAGCTAGCGTATTGTACGTAACACACACATGGATTGAAAAACGATGCATCTTTTATTGTACCTATCTATTCAAGGTCACTGTTTGAACCAAACTAAGCTTGTCCGTCGGCCTGTTCTTCCGATGTCTGTCACAATTTTCACGATATTTTGATGAAATATGGCAAGCTGACGTGTTTTTTTTTTTCTTTTTTTTGGAATCAAGTGAATCATTTTGTCAATCACTCCCCGTATAACACCTGATTTCGAGAAGTCATCTTATGAAAATATAATGTATTCGTAAAACTTCTTGACAAACATAGCTGAGTAGTAATGAGTTCTGAATTAAAGGGAAAAATTTGGTCAGATGAGGCAATATTTTGACCTTCCTCCTATTGGAACTGAATTTTTATATAATAAAAAGGTGCAATTTCTACTTATTCACCCAGTTTTTGCATTCGAGTGCCACGTGCACATCAATTTGCATGCAATCTCCACTGCCAACGATTACATCGGAAATTTAATAAGGAATATAACCAATCAATGTCTGACCCATAGTGTTTACATGAGATGACGCATTCATTGAATACAGCCGGCCTCACTCGAAAATAATGAGAGACAAAAAGAGAGAGAGAAAGAGAGAAAGAGAAAAAGTGATAGAGAGAGAGAGAGAGAGAGGGAGAGTATGAAGTTCTCTATTTTAGCTAAATAGAGTCAATCATGTGTTTCTTGATAAGCTCGACGGACACGTAAAACAGTCAAAGCATTCTTGGTATAAAAAAAAAACGTGCTCTTGATTTTCTAATTCATAGGAGAGGAAGAATAATTAGTAAATATACTTTGAATTGCAAATTAGAATTTCATAAGTAGGCGAAGGAATCATATTTTAGACAAGTGAGAAAATTATTGATTTGATTAGCGAGAAAAAGAAGAAGTTTTTTAAAAAAATCAGTTAATCGTAGTTAATCGATTGTAGTAAGACGTGCACTTCTTCGCATTCATCGATTGTGTGAGTGTATAAATCGAATCAATTGTTTAAAAGCTCATCACATCAATTTCCATTTGAGGCGTTCGCGGCGAATTGAAGCTGAAATTCAACAACTTCTATAGCAAAATTTCGAGCTTGTAAGTAGAAAACTAGTTCGCCATATTTTTTCTCTTCTTTCATGACGAAATGCTGATCTAAGCATAATTTAATTTAATATCTGCTTCTACAGAATGCGAAAAAAAACAATTTCTGCTCCATATTAATACCATAATTTTTAATATATTTTAATTTCATGTTATTTTGTTCCTAGGAACATGGATAATGGAAATTTACCAAGTGAACCGAAGCGATGCCGTAACTCAAGCTACGGCCTTACTGTACAAGACCAAGAGAAAGCTCTCGAAACGAATGTGAGTTAATTTGATTTTTCTTAACGATATGTCTTGGAAAACTTGAAATTTTTCCTTTTTGGAAAAATGCTAACAAATTATGCTGTGGCGGGGTTAGATTCGACCATTTATTCCTGGCATATACAGGAGAGTAGCAAGTGATTTCGTGGACTTACCTTATCCTTTGCAGCCGTTTATTGCTCATAAGAGATAGCTGGGATTGTTTATAAGAGATAATGCTATCTGCTCTATTGAGTAACTCAGCGCGTTATATTCTTATATAAATACATATGCACACGTAGATATATATATTATTGTGTCCTGACTGCACCATTTATGGTGCAGTCCGGACGTACCTAACACGTCGATTCAGAATCATAATGTGAATTGACCTAAGCTTGTCTGTCCGTCTGATGACTGTCAATTTGTGTTCAAGCTACAGGTAGCAATTTTTCAGATATTTTCCTGAATGAACTTTATTGAATATGGTTCGGATTGGTCCACTATTTTGAATGTGTGGGTACGTTGTCCTTAGCCGTTCAGATGGTTGCTTACAGATTGATTTCTTGCGGTCGGTGATGTTATAGGGGTAACGGTTCGATCCAGAAGGAAGAGCTTGTGCGATATTCTAAACCAAGAAGAATATGCCAGTAATAAACCATATAGGAAAGCGCGTTTGATGCAAACGAATGCGAAACATAATGTGTATGTGACATTTCTTCATTACAAGATAACTAATTATGGATAAAAAAAAACGTTTGCACTTTAGCGAAAAAAGTTATTTTGATGAAACTTTTTGAAAATTCTTTACTATAAACATAATATTTGTCTTAGAAAACTACATTAATTTTTACAATCCTAACCCATATTAATATAGAATTTTTCTTTTATCATTCTAGGACTTCGTGGATTCTTTGTCGGATCTACAGAGTGATGTCAATATGACAGCACTTGCATTACCCAACGAAATTTGGATCATAATTTTTAATAATTTATCATATGAAGACGTGATGCAAGCAAGTTTAGTCTGCAAAGAATGGTGCCAATTGATTCGCGCAACTGTACTAAGAGACAAAACGAGACTAGTCATTACCCAAGGAAACTTGAGGAATATTTGCGAGCTTGTTGGAAATCAAAGCTTGAATTACGAAAGTGTGGAGGTAGATGAAAAGTGGAACGTATTCAATAATGCGGAGCTTGAATTTTTACGGAAAATTTTCAAATATTCTGGTTCCATTATTACTAAACTAAAACTTTATCGAACTTCAACCACCGCAGCACTGCTCAACTTTTTGCCGAAGCTAAAAGAATTGGATTTGTCAGATGCAAACGAAGTGGAAATCGAACGAATGGACATTAGCGAATTTCCAAATCTCAAATCGGCGCATGTGCTTAAATATGATAAAAACTATAGTAGGATCTATCCTATACTGTTCACGGATTTACCCCGCATATCTACAACAAGCGACGAAATAGTGACCATGTGCATTGATATATACTCCGTCGGCCTCTTCAATATGCTAGAAAGGCATTCATCGTCATTGCGCTGCCTCAACATCAGACTTTGTTCCTCAGGGTCTTTGACCTTACGAGATCGTCTCCCCCTTCAAGAAACCTTTAGAAAATTAACTCATTTAGAGGAATTGAATATAGCGGATAGTACTATAGTGGATAGATCTGATAACGAATTCGCAAAAATTGTTTTGGAAAGTCTTCCAAAGGAAAGTCGTATTAAAACTATACTTTTAGGCCACTCGCTGGAAGACGAGCAATTTTTGGAATTGATTATAGAAAAGTGGTTCATCTCTTTAGCACGTGTTTACCTGTTCAATTGGATTATATCGGAAAACACTATCAATCGATTTAAATTTTTGAGCGGCAAATATCGTTTGACTTTCTCTATTCAAGTTGGAGACTGGCTAGATTTTACTCATTGGTGGACCCCATACACCAACAAAAACTCAATTGATTTGAAATTATTCTTCTTGTATCTGACGCCCAAAAGGCTTTGGGATCTTTTTAAAAGGCTTCCTAATGTAACTGCACTTGAGGTAAAACGTCTTATTTTCTCGACAAACGATGAAGTAATGGGTTACGTTTTCCATCACCTTACGAATTTGCGACATCTTTCGCTTCACCACTCGTGGAAGCATAGGACTAACATAAAATATCTTTGCTCAAAGCCCAGGATTAGCAACTTAAAACGTCTTCAAACACTCCGTTCATGTTTGTGTCCTATTAAGGTTTTAAAAATTTTCAAATCAAATTTCCAATTCAAAGAATTAACCAAATTTGAGCTACTTCTTTGTGAGAGATTTAAGAGAATTTCTCTTCGGGAACTTGAAATTATTAGCACATACGTTCCAGCGCTGGAAGAATTCTGTTCGGATGGTCTAGATTATAATAGCAATTACTTACAAGAAATGCGTAGGATTTTTCCCCGTTTACGTAGACTGAATGATCGAAGACTTTTCTAAAATAATTGCTGAGAATTTGTGGCAAGTGTCAGCTATTCATCAATAAAATAATCAATAATTTCTTAACAAACAATTGGTTTTAATTAGATTAGATTGATGGATGAAGCGTTGATGATTGCTGAGAGCGGGAAAAAAGTCCCATTAGCGAATGTTGATTGCAATCGCAGAGTCCAAAAATTATACTAGATCAGGTTGTAAAAATGAATGTGTGTTCGCCAGTGAAAGAAAGCTTACTTTAGTGGTACAGGAAATTGATTAGAAAAAAGTATATCCGGGAAATGGGACGAAAGAAGATAGAAAACCGGAATGAAGTAATTTTACCCTACATCTCTCGTGGTATAAAGTGTACTAAGTTTGTGAGCTTCAGTTTTCGTTATACGAGAGGTGACTCGAAAATTGCTCTAGCCGGTTTGTAAAGTACAGTCGAAATTTTATTAAAAATAGGGGGTGCATTACAGTTACCTATGACGGTTTTTACTCGCATGGAGTAGGGTGGATTAAAAGCCAACAAAAAGCTACTTCCAAATGAAATGATATTTCATTTTTTTATGATATTGAAAATTCCTAAGCTGATTATGATGAAGGACATAGCCAATGCAATTAAACAAGAAAAAAAACAATTACTAGCTTGGTGGAAAATTTCCGTCATATATTAAGTCAAACATTTGCATTTGAAGATGGTTGATGTGTTCCGCAATAGTTGACTGATAAAGGCCGAACTCCTTTGCAATTGCAAAGCGTTTAGAACTGAGTTACTCTTTACCATGAATTGCAAAACGTCATTATCGAGAATGAAATTTTCGAAATGAAAATTGGTCGAATCATCTTTGCCAGTTCCGAATATTTACAACTTCACTTTCCAAAGTGTCATGCAAGTGCTTGCAAGCAATCCTTCCTTCACTTCCTTTCTGGAACTCACATCAAACGCGAGGTCTTAAATGCACTTTATCTCTTTATCCCTTTATTTACTCACCACTTTGCAACTAATTGTCGATGGGCATTAAAAGTGGCCCTTTTTATATGCCACAAAAAATTCACTAAGTAATCGGATCCCGACATCATGCATTCTACCTGTTTGCCTTGACCTGGCAAGTAAAACTGACATACAGGTAATAAAATACGACAGTACTTGTCAGTACTTATCACAACAGCTTAGTTCGTGGACTAAGGGATCAAACCATCCCAACAAGCGAGAAACATTAAGCATGCAGATAGCTTATTATCAATAGGATCATATCTTTTTTACTGCTTATCTATAAAGAACATACTCTTGGAATTACATTGAAGTTGCAATTTTAGACACAACATCCTTCGTCTGTAATATTTCCGCTAGTTCCGCATTATTGTTTCTATTAGTCCACCATTCCAACTTTCAGTGCGCTAGAATCTGCTCTCGTCGTAATTATATCTAATGCACAATAGGTGAAGGCATAAAATTTATCGTTTGGGTGCACACCCAGTAGGCTGCGGCAACTTCTCACCTATCATTTTCTCTTCCCTCAATTTTTTTTCTTCGTCCCCGTTTTCAACAGATGGAGGACATACCCTGATTGAAAAAACTGGTAAACTTAAGCTTTAAATATACTCTAAGACCATCGGCTTGAGCATCGCTCGTACGGGAAAGTTTCGTCTGTCATGGCTGAGGTTGTCTGGCATGATGACAAGTTGAACATCAAGACGGCTAAATTCACCCGTCAGATACCTGCTTCATATTAATTTGGTGAGCCAAAGCGCTAGTGCTCTGTAATTTTGAATGGGAATTTTTTCAAATTGGAATTTTTTTTATATGTATAATGACTTTTTCGAAGTAAAGCGTTAGATGAGCTGTGTTTGCGAAAATTTTCCAATCCAAACGATTGCAATAGTATTCGTTTTCGGGCCAAAACATATCGGTATGCAAAATTCCATTAAAATATTTGAAAAATTTACGACAAAATTTAAAACAAGACGGACGGACAAGATTAAATCGATTCAGAAAGTAATATTGAATCGATCAGTATAATAAGAGATGGGTCTAACTCAAGTCCTTCTTGATGTTATACACAACCGTATAAACCTAGTATGCCCTTGTGTCACGAGAAATATGTAATAAGTCAAGTATTTCCTTAAAAAATTCCTTTAAAAGTACTTTGCATCAGATAAAAAGAAACACTTGAAAAAAATTTTTAATCGAAGTAGACTTATGGTAAGAAACTACTCAAGCATAAAAGAAATACTACGTTTTTCAAAGTAAACAGAAATAAAAGAAGAAAGAACGAAAACAATTTTCAAGAGCAATAAAAATATCGTGATTTTTTTAAAAAATAAATAAAAGAATTTGTAGCCAAGAATTAACCAAAAGTACAGTTGAGCTGACTTGACTATGGCGGGCGAGCTAAATACCAAGCAAGTGGCAGTAATTGTGGCTGGGATGCAACCATTACTACTACCGCACAGAGTGGAAGCTGACGAGGATTTACGGCAGCAACAAGTCCAAGGAGTTCCCGAGCCGGACGAGGGTTGAAAAGTAGAAAAATATTTTAATAATCCATATTTTTATATAAGATTTGATCAGCTATGTTTTAAATCAAATAAATCGGATATATTCGACAAATTACAACAACAATTTTTATATCTTCGCTTTAGTTTTCCGTTTCTGACAGCTGAGCCTTTTTTTACATATTTCGTAACCGCTCCGCAGGCAACGAAATATTCAGTTAATCATGGGTGCAGAAGGCCACATTACGAGGCACTCAGTTAAGCCATTTAAGGATCACTGAAATTACTATTTATCGCACTAAGCAAACATATGCAACTTATTTGGTAGTTCTTCGTGGAGGATATCTGAAGCCTCTTTACCCCATTGAGGGTTCTTAATTCATGTTGAAATAAACAACCTGCGAGAATCCTTCATTGATTCCTTCAGATAATTTCCCATAAGCATATGCAATCCATGTTTGCAGACTTACAAATACGACGATATACGATTTTTATTAGATGTCCGAAGAGTCTATCTACACATTTTATATGCTGTTATTAAAATTTCTTCTGTAAATTATTTTTAAGAAAATTTTCTCTGGTTTTTAATAAACCTATTTAAAACCTATTCTAAGCATCTTAATGTCTAACTTGACAATTTACCTCACGGACATTTCACATAAGTGATATTTCTAAATCTCGAGAGTATTCACTTAGCCGAAAGTTAACTTTGTGTTTGTGTTCAGCTGTTAGGTGACAGCTTTTTCATACCTCATTATCCCCCTTCCGTTTCGTGAAGGAAAAAAAAAGAATATATAAAATATAAAAAAAAACATATATATTGCGAAAAATGAACAAAAATGAGAAAGAGCGTAGAAAACAGATTTAATAGCGAACGTCATAGATGGACATAAAGCGAGTCCTTGGGTGCGTTGATTTAATTTTTTTTAGTATCTCAAATACACGACACAATGAATTATCTGGGCAGATAATAACCTATGAAAAATATTAGTAACGCTTTCGCTTTTAGCTGAATACGAAAATAAAAGCTATATATCATTTATCCCATCGGATATCGATTATGTATGAAATAGTGTGCAGCTGTTTGACAACACCAACGAAAGCTGAGAGCTAAGTTTTTCGCCGGTAATTACTCTTCTACTATTAATTTGCTGAATTTTAGAAAAAGAAGAAGATAATTGTGAGCAGCGCTTTAAATAGAATTTGTCAAATTTGAAAATTATATGGTACGCTTTGGTTGAAGATATACGTCCAAATCTAACCACAATGTTGCAAACAAAGAGCTTTGTGTTTACATTAGGCTTTTTTTATTTTTATCAAAACGAATTTTCGGTTGTTGATTTGCTGAATAGAAGAAGAAGATGAATGTATCTACTTATATACATATATAAGTATATATATTTTGTGAGAATGTAGGTCTGTCCTTTTTTTTCGTCTTCTGTAAGTCATCAAATTAACAACAGATGACTCGTTGAGTTGAGTTGAAAAGGAAGCCAGCTTTTGATTACGCAAATCAAATCTGAAACATTGTCTAATGTAAATACGTATGTGTGTCAGTTTACGATTCTTATTTTTGTCCATTCATTTTTCCGTCCAAACTAAAGTTCGCAAATTTTCGTTATATTTTGATGACATCGTTTTGACTCAAGTACAAACGTTTATGGGAATGAATCGGAATGAAAAATTCCTTCGGCCGTGTGTAAAGTCATATTTTGGAAAAGCAGTTTTATATTATGAGAAAAAGATTGCTCTCTTTAATATTTCTCAACAAATATCGGTGAAAAAGCAGTGAAAACATTATAAAGTGGCACGGCCGGCCTTGAATAGCGTACGCCATCCATATATCGACTTTTCAAAATAAGTTATTATATGAGGAAAGATCGAAAAAGTGGTCGGATCCGAAATATTTTCAATAGGGTTCATCCGTGAGCTACATTCATCAAAATATTTTCAAAACTGCCACCTGTAGGTTGAACACAGCAGTATAAGATGGACAGAGGGACAGACAAGCTTATAATTGGTATAAAAAAAGAAATGTTTATCTCAAGTCCTTCCGTGCAACCGTGCATGCCTTGTACCCTAAGTGATGTATGTGTGCATCTTAATAATGATAATAAATTATTCGTTAGTTCTTTTGAAAGATATTGATCATAATGAATGTAAACATTTTTTATTATCTTGCTAAACGATTATTGCGAATCCTAAATAAACATTTACATAATGACTTGCAAACATTTTCATTTATTATTATAATCGTTGAAAAGCTCATAAATTATAGAATAAAATCAAGTAACGATAATTTGGTGCCCACTGCCAAAAGTATTCATAATTATGCCAATAATCAAAGTATTACTAATCACTAGCTAGAAAAGATGCTTGTGCAAGAACTGTGTGCGGTATATCTAATGTATCGAGTTTATATCACTTTTAATATCCATCCACGAAGGACGATGGGTTGTATTCATTTTATCAAAACGTTTGCAACGTCCAGACGGAATTTTCAGAGACCCCACAATGTGCATGTATTCTTGATTAGCATGCAATTCTGAATCGGACTATATGTCCATCTGTTTAATGTCTGTTGTAAATATTCTTCTGACACTAAAAATTAATCTACCGACTAACGGAAGCATTTGAAATTCTTGCGAGCAACTTGGTATTGACAATCGTTCAATTTGGCCGAAGACAAGCCTGCAGTAGTATGTTTACTGAGAATACCTCTGTTTTTCGAAAGGAATAAAAAATTGTTTTTTTTTTACTCCTTACTTGTTAACTACATCAGGTAAATCTACAAAAATTGAAATGCATATTCTATAGGCGATGTTCGAGCATCTATACAAAAATGAGAAAAATTAACCACGCCTATCCACTAGTTTTTTCAATACCTTTATAATGCGCAGAAGCTAGCTTCAAAAACACCATAAATTATATACATTTTTGGCCAATTACAGATTCAGAATACACCTAAGCATGTTCGTCTGTCCGTCTGTGTAGCATAGCGTATTCCCTTTCGCAAAAATCACAAACTTGCAAAAGGGTTTGAAAATGACCCGAACGTCATTTATGTATAGGGTTCTTTGATGTAGTTCACAGTGCATTGTCGATGCGTTGATTTAAAAATGTCGTTGTTAATAAGATATTGCCTGCTTTTTGGTCAAAAATTATGTATTTTTATTCAAGCACTTAATATATTTTACCGGTCAATGTACGATAACACAGTTGTGAGCAAAAATAAATGGAGAATAGGGAGAAAGGGATAGGGAATGACTCACCAGCCTAATGTACGCGTGTCCGCTTGATCAGAGTTATGCCTCTACCGATTGAATATGTGCTATATCTACAGCAAAGTCGGATCAAACTTCAGCAATATTAGAAGCGACGAATACCGACTCGCTAACACCGATATGCGGCGAGTCTTATCTGCTCTGTTATCCAACAACTACAGGCCTTAAGATTAGATGATTTGCTTCTCTTCTCTTTTCTTTTTTTTTTTTTTGATTCACGCAAGAGCACGGACCGCAGAATTTCTTAAATAACACATTCGTAGTGGGAATGGCTCCAATTGCTAGTCGCGCCTCTTATTTACTTGGCTGTAAGACAGCTGGAGGCATTAACTGATTTTTTTTTTCTTAGGTATGCCAGGAATGGCTTCGGTACACTACCATTTCATAATATGTATGAAAAAACACCTTTTTTTATACTTGCACTTACGCTTTTCAACTACTATTGTTCTAGTACCTCTCCCAGCTAAAGGGATTCCTTTCCTTGGAGAATCTTTGAAGGTATAGAGATTCGCCTGCGTGCAGACCTACTCCCCTATGTGGTCAGCTATTCAGGAGGTCCAGTACACAACCAGTAGGTTGTAGAAAAGGTAAAGTTAGTGATGTTTGATGGGTGCTTGGCGTGAGCTAAGTTGATTACTTCTCCTAGCACTATAAATCGAAACGGAAGAGTAGTAGGGGTGGATTCCCCGGAAGTTTGAAAAAACTCAAATGGAAATCCACAACACAATGACACACACACGAATGTCGATAATTCTAAAGCATGCTACGAACTATGAAATTCAAGAGGTCAAGTGGCCCGCTCTTATGGGTTCTAGGGAACTCGATTAAGGTTTTAAGCCAGGTGCAGACGTTAAACTTCGATATAATCTACTGTTTCATTACTTTTCTTCCCATCCCAAAATAATGGTCAGGAATGCTTTCTTAAACTATAATAGAGTCTTCCCCCGTTACCCCAGAAAATATCGAAGAAGATGTGAGAACTTGGTATGATAGAGAACGTGTCTAACACAAGTATGAAAAAATCTTAAGAACCATTTATAATGGAAATATTATGAATTTAATAAGAATCAGGCTTAAGTAATGCATGCTGATGTGAAACAGATTTCAGAAAATTTGTAACGAAACTGTTCGATTTCCCAACTGATCTCTTCGCGACGCTTCATTCATTTTACTTTTCTTAGAAAAAATATCTCTATGACTTAATCGAATGCTGTTTCCAAAAAGTAAAGAACAATGTTCAAGTTAAATTTCGCGTTTATATCGAATAGTAGAAATATTTTTTTCCTAAATCGTACAAAATGTGAACCAAGACTGAAAATGTTGCGGCAAAGTTGATCAAATATCGAGGTAATGTTAACAGTTTCCTGCGATTATCGTGGTGTTGTGCACTACGAATTCCCTCCGCCGGGGGGCCAAGCTGTGTACATGGAATATTATTCAAATGCTATGCGTTGATGGCGTGAAGCTTTCCGCAAAAAGAGGCCGGAATTGTGGAAAGACAACTTTCTGTTTTTACGCCATCTTACACTGCGTTGGCTTTTCGAGACTGTTTCCTGGCCCGTTCCACAACAGCCGTAATGACCTAATTTAGTTCCATGTGACTTTTGGCTATTTCCTAAACTCAACCTACCACTACAAGCTAATTAGCAGAAAGCTTTGAAGGCCATTCTGGAAATTGACTGTAACAATTGTTTCGACGATCGAAAAAAAACGCTGATATAACTGCGGGAGATTACTACGAAGACAACGGTATAATAATAAATAGATTTAAAAAAGAAAAATTTTTAGCCACAATAGTATTTCTCATATAAACGATGAATGAAATTGATGTACGCATCACGTATAAACGGTATAAGAATGCTGTGCATATAATGCACAAACGTTGTATGTGTGATGCGTAGATAATGCATGAATTATATATAAAGAGAGCGTACCAAGCTTTCCATTTAGATTTATCGCTTGTTCCCAAATTGCATAAAAATGTAGTTTAAAATGCAGTAAAAGATTATAAGCTATATACTCATCTGTCTATGTGAATTTTGCCAACACTTTTAAGTTGAATCTCTTGCTATCAACTTGTATTCAGCTTGGCATCTTAATGTTTATGATCGTATATTTTCGAATAACAATCAGTACAAACAAGTGAATCGATAGACGGATATCTGTCGATACTTTATGATATCTTTGAAATCTACTACAAGCATGCTACAAAAGGCAGAATATGTATAGTATCTTCAATAACAGAGAAAG
>NW_023998457.1:4629883-4658351 GCF_014805625.2 Glossina fuscipes
GTCTCTTTTTTTAGGTTTACATTACATTAAATCAAGGATTTTTTATATATGAATCACCATAGGCCAAATCTTTCACAGGAGATAGATAGCTAATTAACAATAAAATCAAGTCAATGTCATCACTAAACCTTATCTTCTTTTTAATTAGGTCTGTCGATTACTTTTTTTATTTTTTGCTTATCCAAAATGAATGAGTTCATGGATGTATATGAATTTGAGTAAAAGAATCATTTATTTACCTCGCCTTAATAATTTCAAATCATTTCTTTCCAATCAATTTAAAAAAAAAAAAAAAAAATTTTATGCTTTTCCTAGAAAATGGGAAAGAGTTTACTGCTAAAGCACATCATTTTCATTTAATGGTTAAAATATAACTGAATTTTTTCGCTTGCAAAGTTAATAAAAATTTTACTCAACATCCTTTTGTATTACTTGTATGCTCACTGCCTTTATTTAACTGACTTTCTACCGGTATTCCTTTAATAAAGCTCTTATAGAGATGAGAGAGAATCTGAGGATATGGCTTTGAACTTTGATTCCGAAAATATTGTAGAAATTTATTTAATGCTTTACTTACTATCAAGTAATGAAGCTTTTACTCTCTCTTTCTCTCTCTCTCTCTAATTTCTCTTATATTTGTCCGAAAATATTCGGAATGTTTTCGGTTAAAATGAAAGGAAGGAAAATAATATAGAAAATTATACAGTATTGTAGAGATACTCAATACACAAGGACATGTAGTAAATCTTTGTGTTCCCTTTTTCTTTTTTATTTAAATTTTTATTTTTTATTCCGATTAATATTTTAGAGAAGAATATAACAAAACGAAAGAGAATATCATTGTACACTCGTATCCTTGAACTTCTTAACACTTTCAATTGGTTTGGCGACATCTAAGATCTTTTTATTTATCATACCCTATACCAATTGTAAAGTTTGTGCGAATGTATGTAACACCTAGAAGGATTTGAGATAGACCTGACCTATCTCTTTTTATACCAATCGATTCAGAATCATTTTCTAAATCGATCTAAGCCTATCTGTCCGCCTGCCCTCTGACGTAACTTGTGGTCAAGCTGCAAGTCATTACTTTTGAGATACTTCGGCGAAATACGCAACACAGACGAACTTTGTCCCAAGCACAAAAGCTACTAAACATGATTCGGATCCTCCCATTTTATCGACCACTCCCCGTACAACGCCCTCCACCGAAAAAATCATTATCTGGAGAAAAATTGCAATTTTCATAATTTAAAATTAGGCAAACGTGGCTAAGGGGAGAAAACTTTGGACCGGTTGAAGCAATTTTTTGAACCTCCTCTCATATTACCGTGCCTATGAATATTGAATCCAATACTAATCGATTCAAAATCATTTTCTGAATCATTTTCTGAATCATTTTCTCAATCGATCTAAACTTGTCTGTCCGTCCGTCCGCACGTACGTGCGTCTTTTTTTTCTGGTGTTCAGTTAATAATTTTCAAAGTATTTTGTTGAAATTTGGTACTGTGACGCGTTGAATGAATGAACGCTATTGAAAATGACTTAGAACGATCGCAATGTTTAAGAAATTTTTTTTTTTTTTTTTTTGGTGAAGTTAGGGGCACTGATGTGTTTTGGTTGAAGAATGAACATTTTTTAAAACGTTTCGGATCGGACTACTTTTTCGACCACTTCCCATAAAATCCCGCATTTTGAAAAGTCATTACATGAATAGCTATAGGGTGATGTAAGATATTTAGTGACAGGCCATGGCCCACAGTAGCGCTTTTACTTCGTCACACTTTGTTAGAAATAAATGGTGTCACGTATTTCCAAAACTAGTTTTTATAAAAACTTATAGACAATAACACACAAAAACACACTAACAACATGTACATCACTTACGATGATATTATCCTTGACATTTAAAGAAATTCTTTCCAAAAGAGATACTTGACGATGATAATGATTGTAATGAAATTTGCATAAGTAGCGACGCAAACCTAAGCGTAAATATACAAGGTATGTAAAGCGTAAGTGCACAATGTTTGTATAGTGAAAAAACAATAATATGGCTTAACCGATTTTCAAATATACTCCAAGATGTTGTTATGAAAGTCAAACGTGTAATAAAATAAATCTGCAAAAAAACTCTCTATTTTTGTACGAAACGAAACTTCTTTGCAACGATTGGGAAAATGATGAGAGCAAATAAAGATATGCGATGTTTTACCTAGCGGTGTTATAACAACAAGGCGGGCGATTGTTAGAAAGACTAAAAAAAAGCAAGTAGGAAAATTATATTCGGTTGCGATCGAAGCTTCTGTACCCTTCACCGTTATCCTATAAATGATTGAAAAAAAGGAAATATGTAAGTTTGCCTATTCCATAACATTGCGAGGGCGTGGCAGATCTTTTCCATTTTTGTGGAATAATTTTATGCAACTTAATATCATGTGTCTGTTATAGATTATGAGCAACGAGCAAGAGACACGGAAAGCGAAGGTATTCTTAATTTTGATTATATAGACGTGTGTGTGTGTTGTAGGCGTGCTTTTTTACCTGCTTGCGCCATTTTCAAATCCTTTTACGTGATTGAGCAAACGGACAGATAGACATACTTAGGTGTATACCGGATCTGTAATTGGCCACAAACTTATATTCTTTACGGGGTTTGAAGCTTGTCTCTGCGCGTGATAAAATTATTGCAAAAATAAAGTAAATGTTATAATACTGGCTAGACTTGGTCAAGTTTTCTCATTTTCTTACAGCTACTGCAGCATCATCCACGGGTCTATCCGCTCAGATTTTCGCAGATTTATCTGCTACAGTTTATGAGTAATGAGCATAAAAATACCTTTTTATTCCTTATGAGGAATAGAAATGTTTTCAGTTTACGCGGTACTTTGGGCGTGCCTTTCAACCAATTTGCCCTATTTTCAATACCAATTTGGGTGCAAGAAATTGGTCGATAGCTTCATTTTTTCGGGCAGGAGAATGTTTACAATAGACAGACAGACGTCCGACTTCTTAAACTTCTTTCTATGCTTTGCAAATAGAATAAATGTACCCTTTATTCTACGGTGATGGATATAAAAAGTGAAGCAAAATTGTAGTCTG
The DNA here is from genome assembly GCF_014805625.2 of Glossina fuscipes. Classification (NCBI taxonomy): domain Eukaryota; kingdom Metazoa; phylum Arthropoda; class Insecta; order Diptera; family Glossinidae; genus Glossina; species Glossina fuscipes. Next base: position 4,632,986 of record NW_023998457.1, read on the forward strand.
TCATGCCGCAGCACTAAATACTTCAAACCACTTCATATAATATAGTTATGGATATAACGACTTTTCAAAATAAAAGCTTACATGCGATGGGATCGAAAAACTCTTCCAATTCGAATCATTTATAATAGACATTGGACTTGGGCGAAAACAAATCGACCGGCATATCAAATTTTATCAAAATATATCAAAAATTGAAATTTTAACTTAAAAATACATAGACAGACTTTAGAAGGGCAGACAAGTTTGAGTATGATAAAGAAGCGATTAGTGTAATAAAATGTGGATCGGGATCAAGTCTTTCCGGGTGTCGCATACATCCAGCATTGGAGTGAAAGGTTGCCTTAGAACTTAGATCGTATGTTCGCCTGTATTGAAAACTCTATCGACCTTGTGTTCCTACCCGCGTGCCTTCACCTAACCGACTACTCATGCGTGGACAAACTTAACATACTCTGTACCTTAACAAACATAGTACAAAAATATAATTTGAAACAGCGTCGTTCCGTTTAATGATTTGCAAAATGAAACATTTCGAATTTTTTTGCTTAATGTGCAAAGTATCAGCTTTAATATGATCATCTATCATATAACATGTTTTCGGGACAGAGCAAAGAGAACGATAAAAACAATTTTCGAAAGGAATTTTTAAATTTATCCAAAATTCTCGTCTCCCTCTTATCATGTCATGTTTCATGTGTGCTAAGCATATGCATTGTTTCGTGCATGTTTAAGATTGTTTATGCAAACAAGTCATGTATCCATCGGTCCATCTGTTGGCGTTAACAAGTGTTTAGTAACATGACTTTGAATGCTTTAAATTTCTATCAAAGAAAAAGCAAATTTATGGTTTATGATATTAAATTTTGTGGTTAGTAAATGCAGTTAATTGTACATAAAAAAGGGCTGCATGTTCATCCATTTACTTATATATATAGAACTTAGCTATAATTGCAGCTTTAATCCAGTTACAAGTAAGTCAAGTAAAGACTATCTTAAAACTACGAAAATTTATATATACATACAAACAAGTAAAACAAGTAAGAAAATTACTAATTCGGTCGTGAACGAATCTTTTGTACCCATCACTTTTAGCCTTAAAAAAGGTAAAAAAAGTAAAAGAATTAAACTTTCAAACTCTATTATACGAAGTAGGAGCGACTGGGTTTTTCTATTTTCAAAATAAAAATTTTTGCTGAATAGGCGTGTGGGCGTTGTAGGCATGTCTTTGGAAAAGTTTAGGTCACTTCAAATCTCTTTTGCATTCCTATATGTTTAGCAAAGACTACACAGTTGCGCAAGTGGACAGATGGACAGACGTACGGGCGAACATGCTTGGGTGCATTCTGGTTTTTCCGACTACCATTCGGTGGAGGTTTATAATAGTAAAGTTTCGCTACCCTATAACATTGAATATATGTGCCCGATTTTTTCCGAAGATTCAGGCTGCATTCAAATATATCTTAGTAAAATCTCTATATAGCTAAGGCTTCCTTCGTCACAAGTGTAATATATATTAAACTTGTGCTGCATTAAGTTCGTAAGCAGCACGCGGAAGGACACGTGGGTGGACACACATTTTATTATTCCAATGGTTTCAATATCTATTTCCGAATTACTTTCTTGAGATGAATTCATCCATTGGTTTGCTATACCAACCGTTTCGGCGTTATGGCGGTGAAAAGTTGCATTAGACGAAGTGTCAGTTCCCCTTGCCTTACGGCTAAAAGGTTTTAATTTGCTTTTGATTAGTTTGCTGTCTCTACCTTCAAATAGTTTCAATAAGATCGTCCTGACATTGTTTCCAAGGGCCTCTATCCAATGTTTATAATTTCCAAATTAACGTAAAATTTTTCCACAGCCACATTTGCATTATTTTCGAACGTACAACACAGAAATTATTATTAGAAAAATTGCAGATGCTTCCTCTCAATATGGAATAACACCGATAATGTTAAATTTTCACATTCACCTATATATTGAATGATTATCCTTCATCATTTAAGTACATTTCAGTTCATAATAAATAAGTTTTATGCCTAACATCTATTCTAGCATAGAGTATATTAAATTTGTGCGGCCAACGTGACTTAAGATAGTCCCTTCTTTCATTATATACACCTCGATTCGGAATCATTTTCTCAATTTAATCTTCTCTACCCATTTGTCTGTCTGTCTGGCTGCCTGATGTCTATGTATAAGTGCATTTTTCTCCTCAAGTAGCAGGCCGCAACTGTTGAGCTATTTGGACGAAATTTGTTACACTGAAGCGGGTTTACTTAAAGACAAACTTCATTGAAAATAGATTCGATCAGGTCTCTGTCGCGATCAATCTCCTTATAACACCTATGAATGTAAAGAAAATCATGTTATATGAAAAAAGTTCTCTATTCTTAATCTGTCTCGACATAAAGCAATGAAAAATATCGAATTGGATGGATTGGATGGGTACAATTTTGCCATAGCGATAGAAAGCTTCATTTTAAGATCGTTATATAAAAAAAAATTGCAATTTTGTGAATTTTACGACAAAGTATTAAGGCCAACTACGTTGATGTGAAAATTTTAGACCGGACGCGAAACCATTTTTTAAATTCCGCATGCAACCTCCTTTACGAAAAACTTTCTTTATATGGCCAAAAGGCTTATTATAACCTACACCACTTGCGGTACAGGGTATATTAAGTTAGCTCGTAGGCATACAACATCCAAAAGGACTTGAGATAAACCCACCTCTTATTTAGAAGCATTTTCTGAAAATATCTATGCTTGTCTGTCCATCTGTCCGTCTTGATTTTGTGTTAAATGTACATGTCGCATTTTTCGAGATATTTTGATGAAATTTGATCCACCAAGGATAACCGCTATTCCAAAATGTCATCCATCATGGATAACCACTATTCCAAAATCTGATCTTGAAAAACCGTTCATTGAGTAATTATGTTAAGCGACGTGGTGTAAGGTATTTAATGCTTATACACGTTTTTTATCACAAAATAAATACTGGAATTTATTGTCACCCGCTGAGTGACCGAATAGGCAAAGGATATCGATTAAGAATTCAATGGTCATGGTTTCAAATCTTAAGTGCAGTAGAGCGTTTAACAAAGCCGCCAGCCTTAAATGCTAATGTTTTAAGACTTTAGTTTCAGTACACAAACTGAACATGCCATTCTATACCACAAATAGAGTAGGGTGTAAAAAGATGAAAAATAATAACATCTTCGATGAGAAAACGAATTTTTTTTTTTTTGTGTTAAGTTATGAAAAATTCATCTTTTGCATCCTCTCTCATAAAAACATTCAAATGAAAACTAAGTTCTCATCTGGCAACAATATATAATTTTTGATAATTTGACGAAAATAATTGAAATTTTTTTCATTTAACGAAATGGTGGTGTAAGCTATTTAAACGTCAGCCTAGACCGACTTTAATGTGTTTATTTGTTTTATTAGAAAATTCTTCTTCACATTCTTATTGCGAGCAATTCTTTTGCAACGCGATACATGCATCTTTATATATAATTTTTTTTTTTTTGGAATACATGAAAAACTCATATTCATGCACATTATCATAAATAAAACATACCGTAAAGCACGTTTGGCAATTTCCGTTGTGTCGAAATATATATGAAATGTGTGAACATCAAAATGCTTTTAATACACAAAACATATGCACTTTCATCGCATAGCAAAACAAGAGGAATTGCAGAATAATATATACTTGAGAACTTTTACTCATACGTCTCCTCAAGAAAGTTGGATGTTGAAATGGATGAAGATAAGTTGCGCTACATTTTTTTTTTTTTTTTACTCCGTTTAAACATACGTAACGTATGTGCGTATAAGCAACAAGAAAAACTTTTATCTTAAAGAAAAGCAATTATTTTAACATATTGGTTCACCATCATCATCGTTGCAGAGTAGAATTATGCTAATCATATAATGTGTAGAAATGTGTGTCGAACATCAATTTGAGCAGGCAGGGTCTATTGATCATTAGAGAGAGAGAAAGAGAGAGAGAGAAAGAGAGAGAGAGAGAGAGAGAGAGAGAGAGAGAGAGAGAATATATTAATAATAAGTAGAAAAATTAGTATATACATTTATATCCATTACCAAAGGATGAGATGTATATTGATTTTGTCAAAACGTTTGCAACGCCCACAAGATACATCAACTTCTGAATCGATTTAAGCACGCCGTTAGCGAAAATAAAGATGCCACCTGGTAATTTTTAAAAAAATTTTAAAGTGTGCTAAGCTTTTCAAAAGACACGCCTATAACGCCTTCTACCCTAAGCGACAATAACTCTTATTTTGAAAATAAAAAAATCAGCCGCGCGCGCTATATATTGTAGAGCACGAAAAATTTCTCAAGACATTTTACTCTTTTTGTCGTTTTAGCATAACGGTGAAGGGGATAAAAAAGTCGGTCTTGACCGTATTTAATTTTCTTACTTGTTTATTAATTAAAAAAAGAGTATCCTTTTTTTGTGGAAAATCAAGCTTTTTAATAAGGTTTCTAAGAAACCTATATGACTTGCACAATTTTCTTCATACCAATCATCGAGAGAGAAAGGAAATACACATCTTGTGCAAACCTTTATAACGCACAGAAGCAAGCATCAAAAACGTCATAAAGTATTTAAATTCTTGGCCACTTTCAAATTCGGGATAGACCTAAGTGTGAACGTCCATCTGTCCGTCTGCGCATTTGTGATTCGGTTAAATATAATTTTCTTACTCGTTTCTTTTTCTTTTTTTTTTTTTTTTTGGTGTGAACCAATCACCGGGATGTCCCTTGTTCGGTTGAAATTTGTCTATAGGTACCACAAAGGAAAATTCGACCGTTCCTAAAACGTTCCTAACACTGATGTGATAGTCACGATTCTTTTCATCTATTCATCGCTACTATCGTTTTTTCAATCTGCGTTATATACTGTAATAAGAGTATTTAATAATAGATGATTAAACTAAATAAACTTTTCACACCGATATCTTAAAGAGTATCGTACTGGCCAACGTATTAAATAGCAATTAAAGCCTTGGGACAATAACAAGCAAAACCTCGGGCATGTTTATGTATGGAAAAGATTTTCAATAACATGCTAAGGATATGTGGAAAAACCTTGAAAATATTTGTTGCTCTTCTGTAATGTGCTCATAATAACAGAAATCCGAATAAATATTTTTAGAAAATCTGTTCTAAATATATATTAATATATGTAGAAGTTCCTTATTCGCGCTTCTTTCATTCGCGGTTTCCTTATTCGCGGGTTAAAAAATGCGACACAATTCCTCTATTCACGGCTATAAATTTCTTTATTCGCGGATTCTAATATGTACATACATAAGAATAGAAGGATTCTAATAGGTATCCAACCCAAATTCCGTATTCGCGGTTTCTATATTCGCAGCACGTATCCCCCGCGAATAAAGAACTTTTACTGTATATATATATATACATATATGTATATCAATAGTAACCAACTAAGTTGAAATTCCGGTGAAAAGTTCTTTAAAGTCTTCGTAGGTTTTTATTCACTGACCCACCTACAACAGGTATAACGTTATAGGCCACCAATTTTCGCTGGTGAGGATGAATCGTTTCAAGTTTTCCTTTTTCTATGAAGTTAAACAAAATTTTTTCTTTTTCCACAAACATAAATGTTTTCCTTCCAAATGAATTTTTGTATTTACAATTTGCTTATGTCGGAAAAAAGTGGGCAAAGATATGCAATACTGATAATGAAAGATTGAAAAAAATTTCTTCTTCTATCTATTGCACATTTCAATTATTCATTTTTGGTGTTCTTACGAATTCGCAAACGATTTCAAGTTTTTTTTCATAGGTATTTTAAGGTTTTATGTTTACACAAGCAATACAAAACAAAAACAGAAAATACACATAAACAAAAATATATAAAAGCATGCAAGTTCTTACATATTCCAGTCAATTGTATATTTTTGTGTAAACATTACATATATTTGCCCATAGTACGGATTTAAAAGATGTCAGATCACAAACTAAATTTCCATTAGTCGTATACTTTACGCTGCTTGCTGTACAAGAGTATATTAAATTTGTGCGCATGTGTGCAACTCCCCGAAGGACTTGAGATGGATCCATCTTATATTCAGAATGACTTTATGAATCGATCTAAGCTTGTTTGTCCGTCTGTCCACCTTGTTTTCTTTTATTGTGTTTAGCCTAAAGGTGGCAATTTTTGAGACTTTTTCAGGCAAGTTGATGACCTGGCGTGTTTTGGGGCCAGGGACAAATGCTATTGAAAATGATACGGATCCGAACACTTTTTCGATCCCTTCTCATATAACGCTTTATTTTAAAAGAACTACTTAAATTAGTAACTCCAGAATGGCACAGGGTATTTGATGTTCAGCCGTAGACCACAGTAGAGTTTTTGCTTTTTTCTTGTTAAATATGCATGAGCAAGTAATTTCTTTTCTCCTTTTTTAAAACTTTTCTCTACCGATATTTAAACGAAATGTTCGAAAATGAACAAATGAAAATATTATAGTCGGGCGAGGCCAACTGACTGTTAAATATTTTACGTCATTTGGACTTGTTCTTCATTTTCATGATAAAATATTAAAAACCATAGCTTGCGTTCTTACACAGACTCACACTCCGTGGAACCACTTGAAGTTTAGCAAAATTAATTTTCATGTCATAATTCTAATCATATTTCCTAAATATTAGATTTTGTTACTGGACTTCTCATGAGAACCTTCACATGAAGGGCGTTCCAAAAAATTGACATATTGGGCTCAAATTTATTTAACTCCTATGTCAAGTAAAAAAAAAAATATAAAAAATTAGATCTTTTTGATTTGCTTTCCTTGGGATCAGATAGGTCTATTTATTTTATTCTTATAAGTATTTTGAGAAAAAGTTAAGACTTTATAATGTAAGAAGATCTAAATTTTTGTATTCCGTGCTAAATTTAGGTAAAAAATTATGTTTCTTAATAAACAAAATGAATGTTTGGGTCAATTAAGATCTTGGAGTCCCACATAAACGTTTCCACATAAACAAATCATTCATGTGGCGAGGACATTCAAGAAAGTATTATGTATAAGTTTTTTATCATAAAAAGGTTTACTTCATGGGAGTCATTTTACAGGATGAGTCTATTCATTCAAACCAAATTTTTCACATCAACACTCCCCATATAAAGCCATACTTAAGAAATCTTTTATATTAAAATAAGTAAGAAAATTATATTCGGTCATGGCCGAATCTTTTACACACGTCACCTTAAATCAACAAGAAACCAGCTAAATTTTCATTCTCTACAGTATTTTGTGGGTTGGATTGATTTCTCTATTTTCAGAGTTAAAGTGGAAATTTACATAGCAAATTGCTCACAGTTGTCGTTAGATAGGCGTGTGGGCACGTGTCACAGACGCAGTCTGCGAAAAGTTTGGGTCCCTTTTAAATTCTCTTGAAAGTTTTTAGGCACGGATATTACGTAGGGCAGATGCAAAACGATCGGACGGACATGTCTAGGTGCAGCCCGAATTTGAAACTGGCCAAGAATTTGTATACTTTATGCGGTTTTGGAAACTTATTGGCAGTGAAAAAGAAAAATTCAATTTTGATATACTACAATATTGAGGAGGCGTGACAATTTTTTCCCTTTTTGTAGAGGCGCTACAGCATTGCCCGTAGAATATGCATTTAAATTTTTGTAGATTTATTTGCTGTAGTTTATAAGTTATTAGCAAATAACCAAATTTTTATTTCTTATGAGAGACAAAGGTGTTCTCAGTTGCAGGCGTGTCCTTCGACCGATTGAGCCCATTTTCAATACCAACCTTCGTGCGACAACTTTCAACGTTTCTATCATTTCATAGCTTCGTTTTTATGCCTAGGACGATGTTTACATTTGACTTTACATCAACGGACAGACGGACATGCTTAAATCGATTTAGAATATGATACTGGTCAAGAATATTTACACTTTATGGAGTCCTTCTGGGCGTTGCGAACGTTTTGACAGAATTAATATATCCCTCATCGTTCGATGATGGTATAATTGTAATATTTCATGATGAGAATTAGTTGATAATAGTAAATTGATGTAGAAGTCAACCTTATCAAAATTGAATACCACCGCAGAATATAAGCATTCCCCTAACATGCAGCCTTGCATGAAAAGTATGCCTTTGCATGAAAATAATGGTTGTTTGGCATATAACTGTATTAGGTGAAGTGATGTAGGGTACTGATGGATCAATATTCCTCGATTACAATATTTTTGGTTATTTTCAATTTAGTGAATTTAAATGAATGCATTCTTGTTAAATTATTTGATTGTAGCAAAAAGAGGAACAAAACTTTATACTTCCTCTGCTATCTACAAATATATATAGCAGAGAAGAACAATGCATTTAGACAATTTTCCATTTATTTTCAGTTAAAAATATACTTTCACTAAAAACCCAAATACATTTTTGATAACAATGACAAAAGGAAAATTTTGTTAACTTCCTGTTAAAAGTTTTTACGAGAAAACAAAAATCTAACAATAATAACTTGCAGTGATAGCTTGACAAACAAATATAACTGCTGTTCTTCTTTTCATCACCATTTCCTTTCCAACATGGTTTTCCTATCGAGACTGTTACGTAGTCGTAGTGTTGAAAAAGAACATCAAAAAAAATTTGGTAAAATGCGGTTAAGATTCATCGACTAAGTCGATTGTTGTTGGTTGAAATGTTAAGAAAGTTGAAAGTTAAAAACTTTCAAATAGTTACAGACGACCAGCGTATACTAACGCAATAGTATCAATGTACGTACATTAACGTACGTAAGTATTAAAGTGCCCCAGTAAACAGATTACAAGAAAAATTATCAAAGTGTACTAAGACTATAAGAAACATTAGCACAAGAAGACAAGACAGGACAAGACATGAAATGGATATGAGTTGAAAATAACTAAAAACGATATTAACAATTACTCGATAATGATAGAGGAAAAAAAGGATTGAACTTAAATATAAGAAACAAATTATTTAACTAGAAAAGGAAGTTATGAAAAGTTATGTAAAGAGAATGAAACAAAGGAAAAGAAACAAAAGCAAAATAATGTAAATGAAAACTTTCAGAAATTGTTGTACTTTCCATTACCCGGCCACTCTTTTACAGCATTTTTATCATAAATTTCATTAAAAAGTCTTTAGTGAAGCATTGCAAAGCTTCTGGAAAACTTTGAACGATACTCTTTCACCTTTAACTTCTTACGCGGTGCACTATGAACCCGTTCAAGTCGTGGTAAATGTAATATAATGCAATTAATTATAATGACACTTATTAAGAATTTCCCTTTCAGCTCGTGGCACGTGTGACAAGGCATCATCAAGTGTATAATACATAAACATATTCGTGTTTACATGAAACAAGTTCACATTCAAACTTTTCATGAAGGAGGAAATGTAAAGCAAGAAAACTTTAAACAAAAAAAAAAAAAAAAAATAACCGACAACATAATTAAATAAGTTGTGAAACTCTTTCTTACGATACACTTTTAAAGCAAATAATGGAGAGATACGTTTCTTAAAAAGGTTAATTAAATGTAGGTAAGCATTGAAAGTTTATTAAAAGACCGTAAAGGACAAAGCGAGTCGAAATTTTTAAAATAAATGCTTATTATAAATGCAATTAATTCTTTGATTAAAAGGTACGTATTTTCTTGATCAAAAAATAACGAGAATTTTGAACTTTTTAAAAGAAATACACATGCTCATATAAGGCTCCTAACTGGCAACTTTTCCCAGCACATTCCTTATGAACCCACCGTCATTGAAGTGATTGAGTATGTACCCTAAACTGCTCGGCTATTCCCGCCAAGATTATTTACTCCTTTAGCTGCCAAAATGTATTCGGCAGCAAGCAATGCCTATTAAATTAAGGTAAATTATATTTGTACAGTAATAGTCAAGATAAACCCAGTTCGACAATCATGAAAGAATTGTGTTTATAGCTTACATCGCTTGTGGTATAGCGTATGTTAAGTTAGTGGGGACGTAAATAACATCCGGAAGGGATTAAGAGGAACCCGCCTTTTATTATGCCGACCGGCTCAGAATCATTTTCTAAATCGGTCTGATGTTTATCGATAAAAAATTATCTGCAAGCTGCAGGTCACAAATTGTTAAGATATTTTGATGAAGGCTATTGAAAATGGCTCGGATCGATCCACTTTTTCGACTATAACACCGTATTGCAATTTTCAAAATTTCTTAGCAAAAGTGACTAAGTAGTAGTATTTCGCCACTGTAAATTAGTGTGAAAACTTTGGAATGCTTGGAGCTATTTTTTGAACCCGTCTTTTGCGGAAACTAAAGCTTTATAAGGATAAAGGTCAAATTTCCAATATTTCATGTCGAAAATTGGCTCATAATAGTATATTGACAAAGAAACCCAGTTTATCGAATTTGGACCGCGTAGGTCTTCTTTGCGGATACCACCGCATATAAGGATTCTGATGAAACGTAACTCTTTATATGCCAGAAAAGCCTAATTGAACCACATGGGTATATATTTCTTCCCTCACTCCTTATAAGACGTCATAATAATTCATAGGAGGATTTCAGCAAAAAAAATTTACGATTGGGAATTTGTATCACATAAGTCTATTTTTTGTGGGCCCTCACTTATGTAGGTGCTCTCACGAAACGAAACTCTTATATTGAGAGGAAATCTAACCTTCCAATATGCAGGCTCTCATGAAAATTATGACTTTGCATGACAATAATCTGTATGTTTCGGTATATTAATATCAAAGTGAGCGAATAACGACCCTTGGCGAAATCCTGTAGGGTATGTAAAGGCCGACGCTGCTCGACTACAATTATTAACCTGCTTGTATACTAAGTGTTCAGTTTGACTTATTACATATTTTTTTCTTTATTCAGCCAGCAATTAAAATTAAATACTTATTGTTATGCTGATATTAGCATTTACCATAAATATTTGATATAGGGCGGCTGATGTAATGTTAAGCTGTCAACGAATATGCAATTCAGCGTTACACACACATAGGTACAACTTCTTCACTTATTGTCTTGAGATTGATCAGTGACTGAGAAACTTTAGCCTTCGGTGTACCTTTTCGTTCAGATTGGGGAAGAGGACAGGTCCTCACGTGCAGAAATCCATTTCCTCAACAGAATTTCATTACATTTCATTTCGGTAAAATCTATTGCGTGGGCAGAATGGCAATACGATTCTGCTATACATCGTATATATTTCATTTCACATTTTTTAAAAGATTGAATCACAAGATCACAATAAATAGTACAAAACTTATAATCCTGTTGACATATCTTGCATTATTATGTAATAAGGAGACCGTAAAGTAATATCGTTTCTACGTACGTCGATATTCACTAGTTATTCATTAGAAGTGGAAGCAAATCCATGTCAGACAATCGAAAACTGTTAAATACTCTAATAATCAATCTTGGTCGATCATCCAAAAACATCTGATACAGATTGGTAAAGAGCAGGTGTTTGGATCCCGTATAATCTGTACATGGGAACCGACGCAACTTACTGCTTCAGCTGCACAATACAGAAGAGTTTTTTAATAGCTTAAGCACATGAGGTAAAAAGTTAGGTTCCCTATGATGATCTAAAGGGCGAAAGGCATTGGTTCTCGCCGAATGAGGTAAGCTTACACCTACAAACGCTCTTGTGTATTTGTTGAGGTATTCAAGAGATCATACATTTTAAAATGCTGGAATTGGATGGAAAGCGTCCACCGATTGAAAAGCTGTTATGCTACAATACCATAATGCAAGTAAACTGCGCGAGACCCTGGAAAAAATTAGTAAATTGACATGAGAGGCATTGTCTCACACACAATACTCGCTCGACATTGCATTATGAAGTTTCTAGTTATTCTGAACACCGCAACATGCTTTAAATGGAAAAAAATTCGAAAATTCGAATAATATCCAAGAAGCCACCTCCAGATATTTTGCTCAAAAACCAATTGATTTTTAACGTTCCGGCATTGAAAATTTACACACTACGTCATTACCCTTCGGTCCCCTAAAGTTATAATAACTTTGCACATATGCATATGCTTAAAAAATTCGCTTTTGCTTATGAGCAACCGTTATTGTTTGTGAATTATTTCGTCAAACCATGTAAATGGTTTAAGAATATAAGCTTAAGTTTTTTTTACACAGTCCTTTTTTTACCAGGTTTTGACACAACATGCCTCACCACTAAGAACAAATACACTTTTTTTACACGGTCTTCTTTTTATCACATTTTTACACAACGTGCTTCACCAATAAGAACAAATACACTTTTTTTTCACGGTCTTTTTTTACCAGCTTTTAAAATAGCACGGGTCACCAATGAGAACAAATACACCCTTTCTCCATGAATTTTTTATTCAACTTGGCCGCATCTTATGAGGTATACAGTAACTATATTGACTGCTTTTTACTTTTTTGTAATAAAAAGATTTTTGTTTTTGTTTTATACATAAGTGATATGGAGTTCGTTATTACATTTTTTACACGGTTTTTTTTTTTGGAAAATATTCCGAACTTTTCATTTTACTTGATTTTTTAAGATTGGAGAATATATCTTCAAATTTACAATATGTCGAATATACATTTTTACACGATTGTTTTTTTTGCGCGATATTCTAAGGAACATATCTTCTACCTTGTAAAAAAAGAGTCGGTTGTATATGCTTTACAGACTTTCCTACACGATTTGTTTTCCAATCCATTAACAATAATGCACAAATCTAATATGAAAATGTCGTAAGCAAAAAGATTTAATATTTATAAGCAAAACACTTTGAAGAATAGCCACATAATTGCGTGTCTAACTCTTGTTTTCGTTAGGAATCACTGCAGTAAAGTTTGTTCAGGGCCCATGAATATTTATATTTCTATGTGCCATTTTATTTACCACAAGAGACATACTATAAATACTTTCAAACGATAGCTATATAATTGTTGATGAAGTTTCCTTTTCCTTAGGGATCACTATACAAATCCGACGGTAAAGATTATTCGCAGCTTATGATTATTCTACAGCATTTTATTTAACTCAAAAGATCTATAATAAAGTCCTTTCAGATAAGAATAACAATGAATTTTCGCAAACGAACCAGAAATGAAACTAGTTAGCAAAAGTAAAACTCAAACAAAACAAACTTATGGAAAAAGAAGAGAAATAAGTAAAGAAAAAATATATCCGGCAATGACCGAATCTTTTATATTCACCACGCTGCTTTTAAAAGAAACGCAAAAAAAAAGAAAAAAAAAATTTCGCCTAAAATTTTATATCTATATTTTATATATGTAACATTGTAGTTTATGAGTAATAGATAGGAAACCCAAATTTGCTTTTGAAAGCAGAAGTGTGGTCTCCATAGATGCTGTACTATGAGGTCGCCCTTTTTCACCCGATTTTTACAACCGACTTGCGGGGAAAAACTTGCAGTATTTTTGCTAAATTTCAAAGCGATTTTTGTATTTTTACGACCGGAGAATGCCTGGACAGACGAAGAGACATGCTTAATTAGATATTGAATTTGATCTTAATGGAAAATATATATGTACATGTACATATAGGTCACTGAGGCTTTCTTCTCGCCTTTCCTTCCCCTCCCTTCCCCTCTTCCATTTTGCCGATCAATAGTAGAAAAAAGTTTGGGCCCAAACCCAGCTTGTGTACTAAATTTTCTCATCGAAATATTCCTTCACTCAATATACATATTATGTCATATTGCATATATCATATGTTGTATTTACTTCGAATTATCTGTCTGGCAGCATTTTCTGCAGAATTGCCCCAATTAAGAATCACATTTTATCTTATTTTTAGTTTATCTTCGACTTACTTTCCCACTCTATTTGTAAATGATATAAATAATTTCACTCAGAATTCTAGACTTGCAATGTTTTCAGACGATGTAAAAATATATTATTTTGTCCACCTGCTTAATGATATACCTTATCCCCAGAGCGATCTGAATAATTTGTTTGCCTGATCTGCAATTAACGACCTGCCTGAATCCTGTATTGAGAACTAACGACTTAGCAATCAGGTTTGGCTCCAAACTCAGGTTTAACATTCATATCGACACTTTCGTTAATAAAGCTAAGTCTTTTCTTGGGTTCCTTAAAAGTTCATCTCACGAATTCGACGATCCTTGTATCATGAAACGCGCAGTTAGAACGAACCTAGAACAAACAGCTCCAGTGTGGGTATCAAGTCATGGATGTTGTTTCCATATATTACAGAATCTGTCCGACGGCAATTTCCACTGTCTGTATTGCGCAGCTACGCTTGGGATCTGATGGTGGCATTAACCCCGTACGAGAATGGCGTGAAGCTTATTGATTCACCGTCACTTCAGAGAAGAAAGGAACTGTTGGGCATGATATTTAAAGTTAAATTAATTAAGAGTAACTTATCTATACCGGTATTGTTGGATTACCCTTCTTTGAAGGTTCTGTCTAAGCAGCTCTAAAGGCAGTATTTTCCTTTGCGTCTCGTATACTCTCGTGCTAGTTATTTTCCGCATACTCTGCTTCGAGTCTTATGTCTATTGATAAATGAGAATCATAACAGTTGAAGTCCGTTTTTCAAGACCTACAATGTAAGACGATAGTTACATTGGACCGATAGTACGAACTTTAAGAAATATTATATTAAATGAATATTGTTTTGTTATGCAAAGCATTTATACATTTTCTCTTATAATGAAGCAACTTTTCTCGATTGTTTTGTACTTGAAATCGTAACGTTAGCTGCGAACAATATGAAATACATAACTCTTTTTCTCTTGACGCTGAACAGCAAACCTTCAGTTGTAATTTTGTACTGACCAAGGGATGTACAATTCAATGATAAATATAACATACCTTCCCTGGCGAAGGGTGTATGAATGAAAAGACAAGTAATGGCAATTTATTGCCTAACCGTTATAAGAAACAAGTGAATTGTAACGTATGTTGTAGGAATGTAGATATGTAGGAAAATGACATAGTTTTAGAGAGAAAAAAAGATACAGACTACAAAGAAGAATAAAAAAAAGTGGCAAGCAAAAAAAATAAAGGAAAAAAAGAAAATCAATTCCTTTCTCGGGATGAAATACCATAGCAATGTAGAAATGTATTAAGTTATCAAAGCATTTGAATTCATCTGCATTTTTGGAGCCGATGAAACGAGAAATCAATCACCCATGGAAGGATTTCTTTAAAGTCATTCTTTTAACAATTGAAAATCCAATTTAAAAATGGATATAACTCACCTAGCACACCGTCCGCTAAGAGGGGAAAAAAAGTGTAGTTTATTTAGTCATTACTGGCTACAATTGTACATTTCAGCCATATATACATATATGTTAAGCGAAACTCTTAAGCTTGAGGGCTTAAATTACGCATTCCTAGCATTACTTTTCGGCTTGAAATACTTATACGTGAACTTAAGTCTAAACATTAAACTCTATTATCGATCAGAAAAGCAAGCTCGTAAGCTAAAGTACATAAATAGTTTACAATATCTGAGGCTTTACGAATTCAAAATCAACATAAGTCTAAGTAACAATTAGGCGACCTTACGATAATTTTTTCACTTGAAAAAGGTATTTATTGAGACAAATTGGTAAAATTTATATTAATCAGGATATTTTTCGCCATTTTCTACAAATAATTTTTCCCATCTGTCTAGAAACATGATGATACCGTGTAGAACGAACGATGTAGGTTTAGCAGCGATCCGCTCATCAACCCATCTTCGCAATTCCTAAGCATTTCAAAATCGTGTGCCAGTCAAGCATTGCTACATCAATCTGACAAAGTGGTAATCAGAATGCGCTACGTTTGGTGAGTACGGTGGGTGTGGCAGAACTTCTTAATCGAGCTGCAATAATGTATCTTTGATAACTCTTGCAACGTTTGGTCCAGCGTTGTCATGCAAAAGGATGACTTTGCGTTTGTTAACCGCTATTGTTGGTCTTTTCTGCAACAATACATCGTTCAATTTGTTCAATTGACATAGGTACACATGTGCAGTGACAGTTTCATTCGTTTTTAGCAACTCGTCGTACACTACACCTTGCTGATCCCATCATATGCTCACCAAAACGTTATGGCCGTGAATATTCCGTTTCGGTGTGTATGTGGACGAATCCTTTGGACTGACTGACGTCTTTTTGCCCTTGGGAACGTCATAGCAAATTCACTTTTCATTGCCAGTTACAAGACGCGGCAGAAAACTCTTCTCCTCTTTTGCCTGACAAGCGATGAATCAGCGATGTAACAACTGTTGGAAATCTCATCTTCAGTCAATTCGTATGGTAGCCATTTTGCCTGGTATGATAGGAGCTTTCCTTTCCCATGCAAACGTGTAGAAACAGCTGGTCCATCAACTGCTAAGCTGTTCGAACATGTTTTGAGAGTTTGAGTGGGGCTTTAACGACCAATAAATCTTCCAATTCGTTGTCTTTGCAATTTTTTCCAGTTGAAACCAAAACCGACAATTGGCACAAATGGAAGACATGTGGCATCGTCATAAGCTTCGCGAGCAGATTTTTTCAAATCAAATTTAAAAAAAACGAATGAATGTTGGAAACATGATTTTGGTCGTTCCATGATTAGTGTGTATGCCCTGAATAACTCAATAGTATTAAGTGTAAAACTGTTATTATGTTTTGAGAAGGATGAAAATCATTGAAGTTAAACCATTGCGTACATTGACACTTGACGTTACATTGATATTTTCACCAATAGATGTCGCTGATCAAAATACATGCAAGTAATTATATATAATAAATAACTATCTATAAGTTATGGTATACCGCACGGAGTTTCGATCCCGCGATCGCCGACTTGACAGTTTTGAGTCCCCTGGACTATGCGGTAGCCCGCATTGTAGAGAACTCACGATAAGCTTTCACAAGAATCGCTTAAGATTTCACTTGAGAATGGGAGT
This sequence comes from Glossina fuscipes, assembly GCF_014805625.2. Taxonomy (NCBI): domain Eukaryota; kingdom Metazoa; phylum Arthropoda; class Insecta; order Diptera; family Glossinidae; genus Glossina; species Glossina fuscipes. The sequence continues at coordinate 4,649,981 of NW_023998457.1, forward strand.
GATTCGTCTATAATCACAACCTTAACAGAGAAGCAACTGTAACTTTTTGTAAATATTTTCACATGCTAGCTAAAAGACTAATGCGAAGTCTTAAGCATCCTTTGCATTTCAGATTGATAGTTTTTTAATGATAATTGTGAGGCAATATCGGCTTCTTTTCTTAAACTTTTCATTTTGAAGGGATATTATATGTACAAAACTGGACTAAGGAACTAAGCAAAGCTTTAATATTTTATTTTAATTTTCACGTTTGCTAGAGCATTACGGAAATTCCTAAAAAGGAAAAATGGACAGGCGTATGGCATTATCTTCTCTTGATTTAATATATGTCTGTGTCACGGCAAAACCATTAAGCTGTTAGTCGATATTCTTTGCTTACTCGGTTACTAGGGCGAGTTTTATCATGTATAAAAATGACGTTTGTTGATAAAATTTTCCTGCAAATCTATTCCACGTTGTATGTAGATGTACGACTTTCTAATAAAATGAATGAAACAAGTAAGGACATTATAGTCGAGTAAGGCCACCATTAAATATTCTACACCACATTGTCTAACACAATTTTTCTTTTTGTAAGAAATTACTTTTATGGGTCAATTCTCATCACCACTTATTAAACTTTAGACATTTCTGCTCTACAAATGGATAGTTTTCGTGAAAATCCTTATTGGGTTAGGGTCCAACAAATAGGCCGACAAGGTCCAAATTTGGTGCAGTTAATTTTTTTATGTTAAATTATGAAGCATTGAAAATTATAGCTTTTTGTCGCATGAACCGCAGTTTTCATCATACGAGAGGGGGTATAAATCAAATTTGCCCCAACCGGTTCAAGGTTTTCATATCAATTTGGAATACCGAAATACTACTAATTAACTACTATTCTCGAGAAATTTTAAAAATTGCAATTTTTCACCATATAACGACTTCTCAGGATAGGGCGTTATGTGGGGACTGCTTAAAAAAACTCTACCGATCCGAACCATTTCCAATAGCGTTCGCCCTCGGATCAAAACCTTTTACAAATATGTCAAAAATTGCGATCTGTAGCTTGTATACAAATTTATATGGGCAGGCATCAGAGGGACAGACGGACATTCACAATTACATCAATTCAGATTGTAATTCTGAATCGATCGGTATAATGAAAGGTGGGTCTATCTTAAACTCTTCTAGGTGTTACATACGTCCGAACTAACTTAACCTGCACCACGAATGGTGTATGGTATAAACATGAATGTTCATAGAGAAAATAGCCGATTGCTGTTGATGATGAGAATGTCTACAAATTGCTGTGACCTTTATCTTCCTTTCACACTCAGCTTTAGATTTTATTTCAAGGTTTGCAATTTAAAATCTCACTATATTGCTACAGGACAATGAAATCATCTTACAACTAATTCACATATATATGCCAAAATAAAACTCTACTCTACGTTCGTCTATAAATATGTGTTAGTCTAGGTCGGATTGAAAAATTTCATATATATATATATATATATATATATATATATATGTACATGCATATACATATAGTTATATGCACACATATCACATCATACACATATATACACCTATGCATATATGTATATATTAAGTAAGCTTTATTACCTCTCAGATAAACTCCCCTACATAAAAGCAGGATAGTGTATGTGTTAGTGCAGATCTGATTTAGATGAGAATTTCATATATTTAGACTTATATAATTTCATATATTATTATATGTATATGTATATGTATACATATATATTTAGGTACGTATACATCAACTATTGTTTTATTACCTCTCAGACACACTCTTAAATAAAGTTAGGCATTGCAAACCATAGAATAACCTAAATTTTTAGAAAGCTGATGGTTTGTTAAACTTTAAAAAACTCTGCTTGAATGTACTAAGTATGTTGCAAATGGTATCTTTAGTGTTTAAGAAAACAGTATCTAATACACTACTATTACTATGAATGTTTACTGCAGTTGTAAATAATCTATGACCATGAGGGTTTGAGAAGCGTCGCAGATATATATATATATGCAGTATTAATTGCTATTTAAATGAATAAACTTGAAATGTGGTTGTTGGGATTGTAATCGCTTGTAACCGCAATTGATTTCATAAAAAGTAAGCTTAATAGGTCAAATGTCTTACGAATGAACTGAAAGGTAACCTACGTGGTATATAATAGTTCACCACATGCTACCGAAGCAATAAAGAACCAAACTTGTAATACCCCATAAAAGAATATAAATACTTGGCTAGTTTCAAATTTGTAAAGCACCTAAATATTTCCTGTTCGTAAAAGTCAAGACATGCAAGAATTTGAAAGTGCCTCGAAACTTTCGAAAAGATACGCCCACAATCACACAGGCCGATGTAACAAAATCACCTTTGTAAAAACCTTTGCTTTCTGTGTTTCTTTGCTTATTATTCATAAAGTGCAAATATTCGGTTTGCTCTTTTCTTTGTTCTTTTGCACCATTCCTTTGATAGAACTTACGCAATCAGAAGCGAGAACGAAAGGATACTCTCTCCTGTTTAGGCTTCAACACGGCTTCTAAGTTTATTCTCAAGCTTTCTAGCTTTGCTCATTCTTAAATTGCAAACAATAATTTTCAAAAGAAAAACACTTATGGTTACTTGAAGGCTATTTTTACAAGTTTGATCCTAAAGTGATTTTTAAGGCGTTTGCACTCTCTTCATTTACGGCATCCAAGTCATTTTTAAACCGTATCGATGATTGTCCACCACCTAACCTGACCTATCTCAAGTTCAATAAAACAAAATGTAAATATATATAAATTGATCAAAGTACATAAGTTAATGCCTTGACAAATGTTGTTACCAAACGACGCTGCCATCAGCAATGTGACTTTAGCATAAATCCAAAAACAATTATGCGACGTTCATGTCTCCCTTAGCTGACACGTTTTGAGACAATAAACAAGAAGAAAATTCTATTCAGTTATGGCCGGACCTTTTACACCCACCATCATTTTGCTGAAAAGGAATAGAAAAAATGAAAAAAAAACTAAATTTTCATCTTCTAAAATATTTGGTGGGCGCGGCTAAATTTTACTATCTTCAGAATAAAACAGGATATGTCTATGGCGTATGTGTTGTACTTTATGGGTAACAAGCAAAAAACACTGAAAGCAGAGATGTTTACAGGTTTTGTTCTGTATATGCGTCCTTTGACCGGTTTGGTTGGTTTTCAAATTGTTTTGCAAATCTGTACGAACGGACGGCCATGTTTAAGTGCATTCGGAATTTCAAAGCTTGTTTATGAGCGTTATAAAGATGTTGAAAAACAAACAAATTAAATTTTGATGCACAATAATGGGTAGGCGCGGTCAATTTTTTCCATTTTCCTACAGGCTCCACAGCATCGGCCATGTTCAAATTTTTAAAGATTTATGTGCTCTAGCTTATTAATAATGAGCAAAGAACCAATTTATTATTCCTTTTGAAAAACGGAGGTGTCTTCATTTTCGATGCTACTGTGATCGTGTCGTTCGATTGATTTGGTCCATTTTGAATACCAATCTGCTTGCAGGAACTTCCAACTTTTCTATTAAATATGAAATCGATAGGTTCACTTTTACGAGCACGGGACAACAGACATTACACGGACGCACATACGAATACATGGATACACAGACAGGTAGGCATGCTTGAATCGGTTCAGAATTTATTGCGGATCAAGAATATATGTTTGTACTCTGTGGAGTCCGAAGCTTCTTTCTAAGTGTTGCAAGCGTTTTGACAAAAGGAGTATACCATTTTTTCTTCGGTGATGCGTATAATAAACCAATGAAAATTTTTACATATATTCCGTTGGAGATCTTAAAGTTCAAAGAATTGAAAAATATGGGTTATGTCCTTATAATTTTATAAAATATTAAAATTTTATTTTTTTTTTCTAAGACAAAGAAAACGAAGCTATAAAAGATTCCAAATGTAAGTTTTCTACTTCCTCTTTTTTTTTTTCTTTAATTTCAATAGATTTAATGCAAATTTCTGTGTCTTGTAATTTTGGTTGAGTAGAAGGATTTCATAGGCATCAATGGCTAAAAAGCCAATAATTATTTAAATGTTGTCTAACCTCTTATACACATATAAGCCCATATAAGTATCTTTAATGCATATCACTATTTTGATACTTCTCTAGCAATCATTAAAAAATCTACTCTTAGAGAAAGTTAATAATTTATTCTTTTCACTTTTCCGTTAATTATTGTGTACGAATTTTTAATTTCACCATGCCATGCATCACATGCGGTAAACGTATGTTAAGTTTGTGTATGCAACAGTCAGATGGACTCGCAAAATATCCAATTTTTATTATACCAATGGATTCAGAATTATTTTGTAAATCGATTTAAGAATGTCTGTCCGTCTGTCCGTCTGTCCGCCTGAAATTTTTCTATATATACTTGTGTTCAATGTACAAACCGCTATTTTCACGTTATGCTAATCGAAATATTTTGGTCAAAGGAAAAATGATATTGAAAATAAATTAGATCGGATAGATATTTAGGTTTACTCCCCATATAAAAACCTATACTAACCTAAAGTCTTTATATAAACAAAATTTTCTATAAAAATCGATGAAATTGAGTACTTTAGTATATCTAATGAATCTAAAAAACGTGGATGAGATAGGAACATTTCTTGAACACTCTCTCTCTCCCCCATATTCGCTTTCTTGTGGCAACCAAGCATATTTTGTAATTGAGATTGCTCTATAGAATAGTAATATATAGATCGACTTTTCGACTTCTACAGATTGATAGTGAACCTTAATAAACAAAATCTTAGTAAACAAAATCTAAATTTTGCATTTTTATGACGAAGATGGATAAAGTATTCTATTAGAGGAAAACGAGTAAGGTACGGAATGGTCGACCTTTCTTAGCTATAACGTTTTAAATTGTTTTCAATTAAAACACAATTTAAACATATCAGCATTTTATTGTGTTATACAACTGTTGACTTGTGCATTATTCTAAGTGTTTTTTAAAAGAATATTTAATGATATTAATTAAAACTCACACTTAGCAGAAATTGAGAAATGTTTTCTTTTGAGATATTTTAAAACTTATTTGCGATAAAATTCAATTCATTACACATTTTTCTATAGAGAGCAATAAAAGATTTTTTACCACACCTTGAACTTTCAAAAGTACGCAGCAGTAGCATGAAAGCGGAATGCTTACAAAGTAATACGTATTTGAGGTAGGTGAACGGTTATAAATAGACACCTCTAGAACATCCCTCAAGTGTTTGCGTAGCATTTAATACATCAGGCTTTTGGTATATTGCTCCCGTTGTTCGTACAAATTGTATAATTTGTTGTTGATAGCTTTTACTATTGAAGGTTCCATTACGTTTCAATAGATCATAAAACCCGGCGCCCAATTGCGTCCCGCCACAGTCGATGTCAATAGTTAGCCTATTCTACATCATGGTCTATAGATGTTGTGCGGCATCCACTGTTCTTTGCTCATAAGGCCAGTAGGCAGCAGTATTTTTCAGATTAGGCAGGAAAATTAAACTTTTCCGCATAAAGCTTTTTTTGGGCAAAGAACTACCCCTAAACAAAGCATCCTGAAACCATGTTATATGCGCTTTAATGTGATAACTTAGAGAGTTGAATATAGCCTCGAAATAGTAATGTCAAGAAGTCGCGTTTTTTTCCGCTCGCTGCAGTATTACTTACACATTCCATATATAAAAATAAAGCAAATCGGTTTGCTACTACCATCCAACAAATAACTACGAGATTTCAATTATTCTCGTTAGATTAAACTCGTGAAAGTATTGGCTCTGTACATCTCTCGTCGAAGGCTTTAAAATAAAAGAATTCCTTAATCCGTTCGCTCTTAGAATCTAGTGGGGAAAGCGTTGTATAAGGGGATCATATACTTCATCAACAAACTGTAAACTTGCTGCTCGGCAGATCGATTCGCCAGCTTGCTTTACTGCTACCACTCAACAAAAAACTACGAGACTTCGGAATACCTGATAGGCTAAACTTGCGAAAAATAAAATAATTCCTTAACCCGTTCGCTACTAGCGTCTCCTGGGGAGAACACCATATACTTCATCGACAGTTGTAAACTTTCTACGCGACTTGTAGATTCGACAATCGACAGCTACAATACCACTTCAAGCTTCCATACATTTTACGCTTTTAGAATTCAACAATTTTTTTCAGTATATAACAACTTTAAACAGGCCTTAGTAACTAATCCAGAAACCATCTGTCACACATATGTGACGCCGGACAATGTTAAGAACCGTCTGTGTCCCATATATCTGATGATGATGAGTAACGAAGGAAATAAATTTTATTTAAAATTTTTATATTCAGTTTGGACCGGCTATATTCATATATACATCGAATATTCTTCTCGCTCTAGAAAATAATTTTTACGGGAAAATAATTTTTAACATATGGAATACAGAACTACATAGGCGGAACAGGATGGGCAAAAAGTTATGCTAAGGGAGAATTAGAAATTTCATAAGGCATTAGGTTTCCTTTCATGTTCTTCCCTTTGGATGTGAACTAAATAGGAATAAAATGCTCTGGTATAGCCTCTGAAAACTTCGTTGCAACATTTTCGTCTACTTTCATTACGCTCAAGGTCAAGGAAATTATATATTATACATGAGCCGATAGCCTGTGTTGCTAGTGCTCAATGTCTCTTTTTTTAGTCTAAAAATTCAATTCATTAGTCTAAAATTAAAATAATAATAATAATAATAATAATAATATATATTATACTATTGCAAATAAACCCAAACCCCTCTTTACTTATCGTATTAAAATCCACCTGTGTTAGACTTTTCCACTACCGGCGGTATTGGAATCCTCTGTTACCTATCAGAGAAGAACGTATTAGAACTTACCGCTACTTAGAGCAGAACGTATTAGTTTATATCGCCATTTAGCGTATTCGAATTCATCGCTACCTACCGTATTAGAGGCCAGTGTTACCTAGTGTATTATGCTACACTGTTACTTGCAATACCGAAATCTATATTCACTTATCGAAGTAGATAGTGTTAGAATCTATCGTTACTTATCCCAACAGATCCCGCTAGTACTCGCTGTTGTCTACAACATACGAATTCATCGTTGCGTACCATATAAAGACCACTGTTACCTACTGTATCAGACTCCATAGTTACTTACCCTATTGAACTTTCACGGTTATTTCTTAATATAGAACGTATTAGTGTCTGTCATTACCCATCTAAATACGTTGTATTAGAATTCACGAATTCTTAATTTTAACTACTTGATCTGGTCACTAATCAGTTTTGACGATAATATAACTACCGCTTCGAAATTGTTTTGCCGAAATTATTCTTACGTCCCAACCTCGAAATAAAACGTATACTTTCTCTTGAGTCGCTTAACTTAACTTTCTTCCGTTGACCTTCTTTCGCCAAAAGATGCCTGAGAAAGTAGTAATCCTGAGATTTTACCTAATCGAAAGTAAAAAATGATTATAATAATTATTATTTCGAAATCGGTCTAAATTTCTATATACAAACGTATAACTTATCTATCAAAATGAGAAGAGATTTAATATTTTTTTCAAGAGAAATAAATGAATGGAAATGAAAGGATTTTTTAAATCTTACCATAAATTTTCATTCTGGCAAAATAGCTTCAGTTTACGTTTGCCATCGCGACTTGTAGTTATTATTGCTAGATCATTGCATATGATGCATACGAAGCTTGTAAGGAAGAGTGGATCTATATGGAAGCAACGATTCTAATGGATTCTGGGAAAAAGAGTTCCAGTAAATGCATTCTTTATTGTTTCGCTTGACCCTTGAACAGTAAAACAATAATTTAACGGTATTCGTGTTAATATCAAAATAAAGGGAGAGAAAACCCCTCTAACTCTATTTATCATATATGTCTAGTAATCAAACATGTGTACACTAGAAAACCGAACGACAAACGACATATATGTGTATACATGAAATATATGTTTGTTTGTGCAATCGCAGGTAGGAAGAAAAACAAAATCTAAAGTTAATACCGTGCCAATAAAATTTTATAAAAAAAAAAAAATTATGTATGGATTAGTGTCCCGAAATTTCTATCACAAAGCCATTATTTATTACAAGAGTTTTTATTTTATGTTTTTTGATACATTTATCGAATACGATTAAGAGTTCGACTTTATATTAATATTTCAAGGTTTTTTTCTCTTATTACATATAATTTATGAGGTTTCTCTCTTTTCTTTCTATTTTTATAGCATGTATTGTGCCGCTTTGAGAATAAGAGTATATTCGTTCTCAATTGTTTTGCATGTATTGTGCCGCTTTGAGAATAAGCGTATATTCGTT
>NW_023998457.1:4658361-4661040 GCF_014805625.2 Glossina fuscipes
TTGTTTTGCATGTATTGTGCCGCTTTGAGAATAAGCGTATATTCGTTCTCATTTGTTTTGCATGTATTGTGCCGCTTTGAGAATAAGCGTATACAATTATCAAGAATTTTGCATGTATTGTACGCCTTTAGAAAATGAGCGCATATTCGTTCTTAAACATTCAACAGGCCTTTGTAAAAAAGCCATCGATGCGAGATTAAATTAAGGTTGTATGTGCATTTTCACAGAGATGTATCAACACAACAATATTATCCGTAAAGCGGTAATGAAAATTAAAGAAAAGTCAAAATCAATATGCTTCGAAAATCCTTGAAAACTTTATTTCCTGACTTTTGAGGTTATGTCCGATATCGCCAGAAGTAGATTTGCGATCTAAATTGACCAAGATGTTCATTTGCTCGATATGACGGCAGTTGGCAGACCAGAATGTGGAGATAATTAATCAATGCTGAGGGGATAATTTCAACTTAATAGGCATTAAATTCCATCCGATAGCGATCAAAGCGTTCTCTTTATCGACAATAATCGAGATTTGTTGGAGATTGCAACCTAGAAAGAAAGTCTTTTTAATCAATATAAAAACCGTATCCCGGTCTTTGCACTCATCGTAAAACTAGATGTCGTCCATTAGATTTCGGCTTAGACAAAGATTGATTATCACTTCAGAGCGGGGCATTGATTAGAAACTTCGCAGTGGTTTAAAGCCGTCAAAATCTGATCAAAATTGGAATTTTATGTCGCGACTAGCAAGCTAGAGTAGGGGGTTTTTCTTTCTTTGAATGAGGGAACGTTTTTTTTTTAAATATTCCACCATATCTACATAAACGTAAGAAGTCGTAACGGATGCTGACTTTTTTTCATGACCAATTAGTTTAGCGGATTTCCATTACACATGTATAAATATATAATACTCTTTTTAATCACTCAGGCGATCTCCCCTATTCGCTTAATAGGGTGACGGTTGCCAAGCAGTGGGAGAAGAAAAGGAGATACGGAGATGATGACCGTAGCCTAGTGCGTGCCTGCCCTCGATAAGGCATAACTTTATCCACTAAGTACTCGCTATAACTTTGATCAAAATTCATTCTACCCCACTTGAGATTTGAACCCAGGAAAGCAGGATTGGTAGTCGCGGTTGTTACCTCCTGGCCTAGCTCCAGTGCAATCGCTAGGTGCAGGTGCTTCTTCGTAAACTTCGCTATTAGTTAATCAAGATCTCTTCATTATACCCTACATTACATGTGGTACAAGAGTTTATTGGATGCAGCGCAGTTGCTAGTAGTGGCGCTACATGCAGATGAGTACGGCACAGTCGTTGGATGCAGAGCATTCGCTAGCTTCCGAACAGTCGCTGGGTACAGTGCAGTCGTTAGTAGCAGTCCTGCATTCAACTTAGTGCGTTGCATTCAGCTACGTGCAGCATTCTGCTAAGCGTATAGCTGAATGCAGAGATATTTCGATGATATTCGGATATTCATAGAATGAATCCTATTGAAAATGACTTGGATCGGACCACTTTCCATGTGACGCTTCAATTTGAAAAGTCCTTACATTAATACATGTACGGCGATATATGTGGCGTTTAATGGTAGGCCGTGATGGCTCACTACTCACAGTATGCTTTTACTTGTTTGATTTCAAATAAATATATGATGAATTAAGCCGGCTATCGTGAAAATGTTTTTTTTTTTTTTTGTAAAAAGTATTCGCAGCTGAATTTTCATAAGAAAATTTTACAAAACATTATTGAGATACACTTTTCTTTTATATGTTTAAAAGCTCAAAGTAAATAAAACTTCAACTCATTCAATATATATATAAAAAAAGAAGAAAAAAATGAGATATTATTTTTTTTTTTTTCTGCGAGCCCTTAAGCTGCCAATTAACGCATTTTATAAAAATGTTTTTTTTTTTTCGTGCAAACTTCTTATCTACTTATCAAAAACTTCACGCATGTTTTTAATAAAGTAAATCTATAAGTTTATAAAAGAAGAAAAGAAAGAAAAAAAAAAAGAGAAGGGAAAAAATCTTTTAAGCAAATTTACTAACAAGACGCGCACTTCAACATGACCTCATTATAAGTTTCATTTCATTTTTGAAAAGTAATAAAGCATAAGAACGAAAACGAAAACGAAAAGTAATCGTACGCACGGTACGATGGAGGAAACTTATCAAGAAAATGCATTCAACTTTATTCCTTATTTTAGAAAGGAAATATTTTCTTCTTAAACGTTATCAACTTATTTCGCTTTTTTATTTCTCTGCCTTTCCTTTATGTACACAATATATCAGCATTTCAAGAAATAAAGAAAAAAAAATAAATAAAAGCAAATTTTTATTTTAATCAAAAACTCTAACACTAACTCTTCTATACATATATATGTACATATACATGTGTGTGCATGCGTTGTCATATATTTCAACAAAAGAAACGAAAAAAATACAAGCATATGTGAATAATTTCTGTATGCGCAAAAGAAACTAAGATATTAAGGCGGTAGAACGCAAATAAAGCGAAGAAAGAGATGAAAGGTTTAAAGAAAGTTTTTCAAAAGTCGTCTTTCCTCAGTAGATTGCTTGAAGAAGAGCACATATGTGAAGATTTGTAACTTTTGAAAATTATTAATGAAGCAAAACTCTTGTGAAAACAAAAGGAAGACTCGGCAAGTAAGTTTTTTT
>NW_023998457.1:4666040-4725514 GCF_014805625.2 Glossina fuscipes
AAAACTCTTGTGAAAACAAAAGGAAGACTCGGCAAGTAAGTTTTTTTTGTTTTTTTTTTTTTTTTTTTACGTAAACACCATTGCTTATTTTAGCAAAACGGTCGTTTATGCTCATTCTATTATTATTATTATTATTGTTAAATTAAGCCAGAGAATGAATTCTAAGAGTAAAGTCTTAAAGCACTAGCATCTCAGGCTTTCGACTTTATTATAAAACTCTACCGCATTTGAGATTTAAACCCACGACCATTGAGTTGCTTAGTCGAAACTCTTGCCTACTCGGCCACTCAGCTCAGCATTTAAGCTCATTTTGACATCAACTCTTGTTTGATAATTGACAGTGACAACGTTCCGACAAATATAAATATCATGAAACAGTACAATTGTTGTCCGAAGGACCCACCTGTGGAGGTCAGTCTTCCAATATGAGAAAGCAGTGTGTGCGAGTTAAAAGCCAAAAACGTCTCAAAACTACTCAACTCTATCAACCCATTTTTTGACGAAAATGTTAAAAAAGCCGTAATAACGAAAAAGATCAAAAGATATATGTTGAAAAAGAAGTAACCATCCTTCTAAAGGTCTCCCAAAAATTCCGATTTAAACCGGCATAGGCTTAAAACGTTAACTATTATGATATTTCACTCTCAACATACAACTTCCCCCAACCAGTACAAAGTTTTCGTACCAATTTAGAATACCGAAATTGTATTACTTAACCAATTTTGCCGAGAAATTTTGAAAATTACCATTTTTTTCTATATAATGACTTTTCAGAATAGGCCGGGAGTGGTTGAAAAAGCGAACCGATGCAAATCATTTGCGATAGCGTTCGTTTTTGGGTTAAAGCACGTCGCTGTACCAAATTTTATCAAAATATCTCAAAAATTACGATCTTTGCGTTAAGCATAAAAATATATAAGCAGACATCACACGGACAAACATGCTCAGATGCATTCAGATTACGATTCTGAATCGATAGGTATAATAAAGATGGGTCTATCTTAAACCCCTTTTACGTGTTACATCCGTCCGCACTAACTTAATATACCATGTAGTGATGTAAGGTCTTCGATATTATATTGAGCGAAAATAATGCGCCTCAAAGCAATATCTTTCACTATTACTTCAAAACAATTTTTGAATTATGTTTGGCTTTGGAGCAGAAAGCAGTTTTCACCTTAATCCCTTTTTGTTGTTAAACATGTTACACATATTCAAATGACTTGTATGTAAAGAATACATATCCTTACCTACAAACGTTAAACTTTCGAAGACTAATAACAGTTTTTGTCAAAAAAACCAAAAAGTTCATAAATCATGATAAAAAAGAAAGTGAAACAAAGATGTGTGATTGGATGGACAACGCAAATACGAAAGCATGAACGCACTAAGAAGCAAGCCAGAGCAATAACCGGAATATAGAGTCAAAACAATGCCAGCAAAAGCAAAACTCTACACATCAGTTATTATAATAGAGAAGTCAAGACGAAAAAGATTGCATGAAATAATACATGCAAACACAGGCAAATGTACACTTTGTACCCGGATCACACATGCATACGTCATACAGTTGAAAACTATTATCATACAAAGTATGATACGAAAAAAAGAAAAGTATCAAGGGACTGTAATATATTTTAAATCTTTAAAGTTAACAGTGCCGATACACAAATGAAAAAAGAAAGAACATACATATACATATATCTATATATATAGGCACTCATACATACATGCAAAATATATTATACTTCTTTCCCATATCGAAATACCGATACCAGAGGCAAGTTTACACGATTCATTGTTTTGACGTAGAACATAAAGACAAAAAGCAAACAAATGAAAACAAGTACAAGTACATTATATTCGGTCGTGACCGAATCTTCTTTACCCATCACCGTTGCCCTAAAAGAAACGAAAAACGGAAAAAGTAAAAGAACTAGATTTTCATGTTCTCCAATACGGAATGGGCGCGGCTTATCCTTTTATTTTCAAAATAAAAGTTTTTGCTTCATAGTCCTGTGGGCTTTATAGGCGAGCCCTCTAAATAGTTTAGGTCACCTATAAATTCTTTTGCAAATTCGTAGGCGATATCTTCATTTTTGCGAACGGGAGAATCTTTACCACAGATATTGCACTGTTGAGCAGACGGACAGACGGATATGCTTAGGTGCATTCAAAACATGAAACTAAGTAAAAATTTATATACTTTATGGGCTTTTCGAAGCTTATAAAGGTATTGGAAAGCATATTAAATTTTGCTGCACTATAGTAATGGGTAGGCGACTTGAAGTCGACAGCTTCAGTTTTGGGGCCCGAAGAATATTAACAACAGATATTACACAGATAGACGGACAGATAGATAGGTAGATAGACACACAGCCATATAGTAAGACAGACGGCCAGGCGGACAGGCTTAAATCGATTTAGCGCTTCATCCTGATCAAAAATATATATATACTTTGCGGAGTCTCTGATGCTCCCTTCTGGGCGTTTTGACAAAATGAATATATCTTTATGTCAGGAGAGAGTATCGCCGTAGGATAGTTTCCTCTTTGTAACCTTAAGTTTTCTTTTAGGTAACTGAAGTCTTGAATCGGGTAGATACTTGCAGGTATTTTGATCATCGACATCTATGGGTGAAAATGATAAAGTAATCCAAAGTATCAACGTGCCCAATGCTTAAATTCGATGCCTTGGACTTTACCTACCTTTCCCTACCAGTTTTCCATTTAGTATTGTTGAGCTGATATAAACGCTAATCATGGAACACTCATTTCTGGCAAGAAAAAAAAGAAGAAGCATGTGCTGTGGCGTATTGTGACTTGCGATGAAAACTGGGTCTACTACGACAAACCCGGTTGGATGACAATCGCATTCAACCGGAAACGGTGCTTGGGGCCTAGTCGAATGATTTTGCATAAACCATAAGCAGGTCAATTACAATTAAACGACATAGAAATAAAGGAATTTTTTTTAGCAAACTCTCTTTTAAAACCTTTTTTTTTTTTTTGGTTTTATGTTATGCAAGTTATGTCCTGTCACTCTGTACGTAATAACAGAACATTTTGGTTGTTTTCGCGCAAAATCTAAACTCAAAATTCCAATTTAACCTCAATATGTTATGCGAATGAAAACTAAACAAAAACACGTTACACACGAGTTTATCTTTTCAATAAAATTTACAGTTGAACAAACATTTGTTATGTCTCCCAAGCATAAATCCGGTTGGGTTAACAAAACCAAAAAAAGAAAAAATTCGTTTTCAAAAGCATTTACGCCGGCAAGTATATCGTGGTTCATACCAATTTGATAGTAACTGAATTCCAAAAAAATGTATTCCGTACTCCGCATACTTCCACTGTTGAACCGTTTGTAATAATGTACACGTAGTAAGCTTATCACTTGATGCGTTTGCGGACTACAAGTAGTCATCTATCAAAGCGGTCGTAGCTCCTAGAGATCTCGAGGCGATAAATAGACACTGGGCGGGCACAGTATGATGCTACAATGATGCTATAAGGTATATCGTCATCTTGATTATGTCTCGAAAATTAAACTGCAACTCACCTTAAGTAGATGTATGGGATAAGATCTCAACAAACGCATATAATTTCAACTGCACTAGTTGGGGTACAGGATATATTAATTTAGTTGTGGATATATGTAACACGCAGAAGGGCTTAAGATAGACCCCACCTTTATTATTCTATTCTAAGCCTGTCTGTCCGTCTCTCTGTCTAATGATGATGATTGCATATTGTTCTAATAACGTAAACAAAAAGGATACCATATCAAGGCAAACGCCGATTGCCTGATAACCGTGCACATGTGTACATGTAAGCAAACACAACGGTAAACAAACAAACTTATGGTAAAGATCGTAAAATAAATCACAAACAACGTATACATAAGCATATATGTATAATTAAGAAAAGCATTTTGCGACGGCATTAAACATTAAAGACACTTAACTGCTTCTAAATAATTTAAATAAAATGGAAAGCAACGTGTACCCATATAGCGGTATATTCAGATATTCGATTGTTTCACTAAGCGCTTCATTCATGCAGATATACAATAATTCCATTTATCATTTTTTTGAACACAATATGATTACAAAGGATGCAAATAATAATTGAGCGTCTTATGCTTGTGTTATAAGCTTAAAAAAATGTCTTTAGAGACGTACATTGAACGTATAATTCAAATACGCAATCAATATGCTTTCAGTTTCTCTACCAAAAAAGCCGAATAAATTATATGCTATCCTTTAGTCTGTTTTATTCATATTGTTATACGTTTTCTATAGTGTTTGAAAAGAGGATAAACGAACAAGAGTTTGACAAGCATGTAAGCAAAAGAAACATTTGTGTTATGTGTTGTGTTGACAACAATATCTTGCTCTTTATCTTCATGATGATGACAAGCATTATATGAACTTTAGTTGCCTTTCCTTTCTTCTTTTTTTCTTTCAATAATTCTTCTTTCCCCATATATACACGTATTGAATGCTTAACATGGGAGCAAAGAAAAAGAGAGATCAACACAATGTCCATTTCTTTCGTATACATTTTTGTTAATCCAGACCAAGTAGTTTGTCAGTCTTCTATTGTGGACGATTAATACTAACGAACAAAGAGAAAGTTACAGATAAATTCACTAAACGATGACAATAAAGATGAGTTCACATGCAGGACAATATCCCTACTACACTTAAGCCAACTGAAAGAGAAAGAAGACTAACCAAAGTTGAATAAAAGTCTGATGCAAATCTTAGTAATCGTGCGTATACATGTTTGTCAACATTTTCATCAAGTTCAAATAACTATTCCTTTAGTAAGCCGATAGGAGACATTTTAACAATCCATTTATTGTGTATGCATAGCGTTCATCGTGAGGAGTTTCCGTTTGATTATATGACATTGACGTGAATTGAAAGGGAATTTCCAACTTTTAATTTCGAGTCTTAAGACTAGACGCTGGTTTAGATATTATTGCTTCTACGAAAAAGGAAGGATACATCAAGAAAGATATGCAAAGTATATAAGGGAGACTTATTGCGACCGACACCAAGTAAGAAATTTTGTACTATTTGATCTTTGTTTTGTAATATTTTTGACCAATGCAACCATGTAGCGGGTTGTGAAATTCAACGACGACTCTTAATGATCGTATGAAAACAAAAAAAGTTGATAGACCTGATATATTGGCATGACTGGAGAAGTACGAGGTCAATCGCGGTCTGTCATATAAAATCATGGGCCGATGAAAACTATAGATTGCCCCGGGTTCAGACTGGCCCTGCACTTAAGAGCAGCACGTCCGGTAAGTAAGTTTCGTCTGTCCGTTTATTTTCGTAAGGATTTTATCACATGTTTTTCTTTGGTGCACTCGTCTGTGGGGTAAAAATTGAAACCTTCTCCATTACGTTCCAAGCAGCTAGTTTATCAATGACACGTGCGTCCATCCATTTACAGGCTCCGACCATTTCAATACATATAGTTTTTTTGTTACGCGACAGGAGAGAAAAGGTACGATATCAGATCGAAAATTATTTTATTACAAATTAGATCCGGCCACGACTGAACCTTTTATACCCATTACTGTTATCATTAAAAAAAAGCTTAAAAATTAGCAAAACTGAATTTCCATACTTTAAAATATTCAGGAGGCGGGGCTGACTTTTTCTTTTTTTGTAAAGGAAAACTGAACATTTTTATCGTGTGTCCATGACAGTTTACAAGTAATGAGCAAAAATACGGAACTCAGAACTGCTCTCCTTGCTTGTCCTTTGACTGGTTTAGGGCATTTTCAAATTTTTTTGCAAATGTCTTTGCAAATACGCAAATATTACACAATTGGATACACGGACAGAGAAAAAAACAAACAGACGGACATGGAGATGCATCGGGAATTTGACACTTGTAAAGAATATGTATACATTACGGGGTTTTTGAAGCTCGTTAGATCAA
The DNA here is from genome assembly GCF_014805625.2 of Glossina fuscipes. Classification (NCBI taxonomy): domain Eukaryota; kingdom Metazoa; phylum Arthropoda; class Insecta; order Diptera; family Glossinidae; genus Glossina; species Glossina fuscipes. Next base: position 4,672,013 of record NW_023998457.1, read on the forward strand.
TTATAATACTGGGTAGGAATAACCGATTTTCTCCATATTAGCGCAGGTGCTAAAAGACCACACATAGAATGCAAATGCTATTGTGATTTATAAGTAATGAGCAAACAACCAAATGTGTTGTATTGATGAAAAAGAAGAGGTAACCTCAGGTTATGTTGCACCCTAGGCGTGCCCTTTAACAGATTTGGTCCATTTTCAATATTGCCCTACGTGAAAGAATTTCTAATGTCTTTGCCAAACTTGAAAGCAACATCTTTATTTTTGTAGCTAGATGATTTTTTACAACAGAAGGACAGAGGGACAGACGGAGATATTTTAGGCGGTTGCGAATTTTATAGCGATCAAGGATATATGCACTTTAAAGCATCCATGAGATGGTGCAAACGCTGGACAAACTGAATATATCCCTTATCCTTCTGTGATGGGTATAAAAGGAGAATTAGTTGTGGCCGCAACAAAAAAAGGCTCTTTTTTTGCCAATAATTTGTCAAACAGAATCCTTTTCAAACTAACAATTTCAAACTTTAGTGGTTTATTTTGGCACATTGGTTGGTGTTTGTGCTTGGCTAAATTTTTTCTATGTTTATTGTTTGTTAATTGACCGCGAAATAAATAATTATCTCGCTTATAGAGTTAACATCAACGCGATATTTAATTAAAAACCAACTATGAAATTTTTGAAAATTGTATTACAAATACAAACTAAAATTAATTTTTTTTCTGAATATTTCATCACCTATAGAGCACACTATTCGTCGGCTGTCCGTTCAGATCCACAAATACCGAATCATATAGAATAGATATATGCTTTTTTCGTTCGACGTTATGAAGTTCTTATAATCGTATGTTTAGAGTTATGCTGCTGGATTGGAATGATTCATGAGTCTTTCAAGAAAATGTCGTTTCGTTGCTCACGTGAAACTAATGATTCACGATGTAATGAAGCAAGAGTCTTAGTTAACAACTCAATTGCCATGGGTTCAAATGCCGTAGAGTTTTTAATAAAGCCGATAGCCTTAGATGCTATTGCTTTAACACTTTAATCTTAGAACGTATTCTGTGACTACGTTAATGATAATAATGATTATTTGGGTGGGGCTGCTTCTATTTTTTATTTGAAATATGTTAAGCTCGGATATGTATTTATACAATTCAACTCTGTATTTCTTTTTCTTCTTCTTCTTCTTCTTCTTCTTCTTCTGTTATTCAGAAAATTAACAAGAGAAAATTTAGAGTGGATATTATTACACAATTAATCTCTTGACACTGATCAGTATATATTCAAATATGTCACAAAATTTAAGTTATATGGCTTTTGCTTAGGCACCATACATATAAGTAATGCTATTTATAGTCTGAACGCGTAACGTACCTTTATTTGTGTTTGAAATAAAGGGGAAAGGAGGTCTGAACTCAATCAACACTGGTTGACGATTGAAAAGAAAAATAGCGCACGACGGTTAGAATTCGAAAATTCTCCCGCTCTGTTTAAGAGAGAGAATTTTCGCGTTCTCATCTCAGCAATAATATTAATAATAAATTTCTTCTTATACTTCAGCATTGTTCGGAGGAGTCTTTGTGTTCATATTGTGAGCAATGAAAGCTTGTTTGACATTCTTCATTAACAAATTGCTTCCAGAATGTTAGCCCCTTCTACCCATCCAAGGCGTAATTAAACTCATGGAAAATTTATACCAAATGAAATTATTTCGTAAAGCTGCTATTTACAAATCTTCACTGAAATTTGACGAAGTGATACCAAAATCAAAAAGAAAATAACCCACTGTGTGAGAAAGAAGCGAAACTACGAAGCGAAAAAAAAGAAACAAAGGTAAAAAACTTGAGAAGTAAAGTGAAGTGAAAAAAGTAGGGGAATATGAAGAAGAATATGGGAAGGACTGGAAAAGGGATGTGTGATTGGGTGAAGCGAAAGAAAGGGGCCCAAAAAGAATGTAAGAAAACAGGGAACACAAATTTTGAAAAAAGAAAAGGGAAAGGTGACGAGAAAGGAAAAGATAAAAGACATACGAAGAAACAGACTTTTCTGAAAGCTTAAAAATCACAGTCGCACAGTCCTTGCGCAAACGGGCAGACAGGCAGGTTTAAATTGATTCAAGATTTTACACTGATGAAAAATATGTGTATTTTATAGGAGCTCAGAAGGTATAAAAATATAAACATAAATAAAAAACGAACTCAGGCATTACATGCTTAAAACTAATTGTTATTCTTTACCAAGCAGCATGTGCCTAGTTCGAAGAAATAGTAATCTGCAAGGTACATAATAAAAAAGTTCAGAGAAAGAAGAATGAAGAAGAATTCTTTATTTTGAATACGTCGTAACAGAGGTTATTATTATTAATCATGTAGGCAATCTGTAGGCAATCTAAAAATCTAGGTTTAGGATTCTTATGAGTCCGGCTACTTCGGAGCGTTCGGTGTTATGAAATGCTCGCCAAACGCTTCGTGTCTTATAAAAATATGTAGATAGCCTCATATTCACATAGAATATGATGAAACGTCTCACCCGTTCTTTAACAAGATCTCAATGAATCAGTACCGGACATACTCACGTTCTTCAGATGTCACCAGAGGGAATTATGACCGGTTTGCAAACATGTGACCAAATATAGGTTACTCCTTCTTGATTCCAGCAGTTTGTGTGCATTGCCGTAAGATTTTATAAATATTTTTGCTTGCCGTTGTCCTGCACATTGCTTCAATGGCACAAAAGAGGTTACAATGTTAAAATTATTTTTTCAACTTTTCAAAAGATTTTAACCTATGCCGCAAGAAAATTTTGGTGTATGTAGTTTGCACTTTCGTTAGCTTATGAAAGAAATATTGCAAAGATAGTGAAAGCTGTTAAAGCTGCCGCTCGCGTACAAAATTTTATTATTTTCCGATCCCTGAGAGGGCATTGCAAATCCCATTGCAATAAGTACAACGGAACTGCAAATTCAAATTGCTTTTTGAAGACTACGATCTTCAAGAAGTCTTCTTCGGTGATAGGCAATAAGTGAAAATAGTGCCGTAAGCAAAAGAGTACACGACGGAAGTGCAAATCCAAATTGCTTTGTGAACGCTTCCATCTTCAAGAAGTCTTTTTCGCTCTGGTAAAGCAATCCTCAGTTTGTCAAAAAAAATCAAGAAAAGCAAGTCGGGTTTACCTTGCATCCTAATAGGGAAAAAGTACAAATATTAAGTTGGCATATATTCTTCCAACTCGCAATATTGTACACTATACCCTGGCCTGTGACCGCAGCTATAGTGAATGACCACAGGCGTGAACGGCTATAGTGAAACAGCCCAGGTTGCGGCTGCTTTTTATTCCTACCTCCGCACTTCTTCCGTCCTGTCCATTTACACGCGCATTTGGAGGAAATTCCCTAATGTAACTGGTCATAAAAAGAATAATCGCCTTTTGCTGCCCATTTCAATATATTTTACACAGGAATTTCTGCGTAGTCTTAATTTAATTGTATCGTGTTCTGCGGTTAAATACACGGACATACGTGATAAGCAAAATAAAAAAAGCGCAATGTAAATGTAGTCAGAAACATATACATACTGCTTTGAAGAATTTATATGGACGTTGGTACGTGCACGCCCAAGCACATAGAGAAATTCACATGAATTTATTTTAATGCGCTATTGCATATGAAAAGTTTATAGCAATTTTTCAATGTATGTGTAAAAAAAAAAAAAAAAACACGTATTCTACCTCTGGAAGTACAAATGTACTTGCGTCTGAGTCATTTGTCAACATGAATATATTTAAGTGCCTTTGTTGGGGAATGTAAGCAATTTTACACAAAAATGTGACTTTTTTTTGCATTTATTTCATGAAAAAAATGCTTCACAACGTTAACGACTATAACTTTAGCTGTGAAAACTTTGCAAGTATGTGTAACAAGCGTACAACAAAGCAAGTCAGAAAATTATGTTAGGCTTTGAGCGAACATTTTCTACCCAACACTGTTACCCTGAAAAAAGGGGCAAAGAAGGGAGAAAAAAACTAAAATATCTAGACTCTACAATATAAAGAGGGCGTGACTAATTTTTTCTATTTTTGTAAAATGAAGTGGAAACGTGGAAGTGGGAAAAGTGTGTTTAGTGCAATGTACCAGTAATGAGAAAAAAACGCGGAAAGCAAAGTAGGCGTGCGCTTTGATTAATTTTGGTCATGCCTGAATTATTTTGCAGATTTCGAGACAACATCTTCACGAGGCGGGGGGGATGTTTACCAAACATACTACAGAATTAGGCACACGGACAGGTGGACAAACCAACAGACGAACACGCTTAGGTGCACTGCAAGTTTAACACTGGTAAAGTATATATATATACTTTATGGAATTTTTGAGGCTCGCTTCGTGACCCAATTTTTTCACAGTGCAGAACCGCCTATGGAATTGGAAATATAAGTTTTTATAGTTGTTCCCATTGTGGTTTAAAAACAGCGAGCAAAAAAACAAATTTTTTTTTTCTTAAAACAGAGATGGTCGCAGGCTATGTTTCGATTGATTGGGTCCAATACAATGCCAACCTACGTACAACAACTTCCTGTGTTGCTGCCAGCTTTGAAGCCGATAGCTTCATTTTCTGTGATCAGGAGAATATTTACCACAAACATTATACAGACAGACACTGAGACAGACGAAAGAAGAACGGAAGGACGTATTTAAATCGATTCAGAATTTAATACTGATCATGAATATGTATGCTTCATGGGCTTCTTAAAGTTATCTTCTGGGTGTTGTAAACGTTTGGATAAAATTAATACTCTCCTTACCCTTCGTTGATGGATACAAACATATGTGAAATGAGAGTTAAAGAGAGGTAGAGAATAATTCGGTTCAGAACGAAACGTAGATAGCCGCCACCTGTATTTTGACCTTTTGTTAAAAAAGGTCGTGAAACGATTGTCCGGTACTACTCGTTTAAGAGATTATATTTCACGAAACGCTTCGAGGCAAGCTTTCAGCCGTTCACTCTTCTAAGCCCAGATTCATGGCTTCATCTGGCAATTTATTTGCATGTCGAGAAGAGAAAAACCGTGCAAAAATTAATGGTTTGGAAGGCACACGAACTCGTGTTATTTACCAAACCGGCCGCTATCTACCTGAAAGTTTCACTACTCGAATACCGTTTGCAAAATTTAGTTACGAAATTATTTTCAGAAAGTAAATATAGAAGATTTCAAGTTACACATGAGTTAACTGAAAATTTGATCCTTTGTGTGGGTGTTAGTTATTCCAATTCAAAATTCTATCACTCGTAGAGAAAAACTCGTGCAATTATAATATTAGTTTGGGGAAAAAGTTTTGAGAGATTTGATTGATAGAAAAAAAACGATTTTGCGTTTCGTTTAAATTTTAAGTGTACAGTAATAGAAAGGAAAACTAATTCAACCTGTAGTAGTAGGGTAGCAATATGGAAGAGAGCATGTTGATGAAATAAAGAGTAGAAAACACATAAATAAGGTAACATAAGAATTGCAAGTGGTGGTTGATGTTACTTGGAGAAATATTTTCTAGTTTCGAATTTCCTATAAAGGAGTGATTTGTCTAATTGAAAAACAAATTCCTTCTCATCTGTTATCGTTGTAGTTGAAATTTATGCCAGATTTTTGAGAAATGCTATATGTTGCCAAATTTCTAAATAACGCGCTTTGTCACATAAGTAATGATAAGCGGTTGCTTGTTTTCTGATTTATATCTAGGTAGCGAGAATTTACTCGCAGTGCTTGAAAATGGTGGTATTTTTGAAGAGAAAGAGGTTATAGGTAATCTAAACGAAACTGATTATAGCTCAGAGACGTATAAGATCTAATACAACCATTAACGGACAATAATGATTATGATGAAAACCAAGACAATGAAAATCTTCCTTAGCGATTCTTAATGTTGCAACGAAGTAGAGAACTTACGTAGAAAAAGTCCACTTTAGAATGCAGTGAAGAAGGCAGACCTGTCCCCTCGATTAGGCGCACTTGCAAGTAGATTTCAATTATTTTATGCTCATCACCGAAGGATAACGTTTTTACCAAAAAGCTTGCAACGCCCAGAAGGAAGATTGTTTACAACAGACATCTCACAGACCTACAAACGGACACACGGACAGGTGGACAGAGGGACAGATCAGCAGACGGACAGATGGACAAACGGACAGATACACAGACAGCTTAAATCAATTCAGAATTTGATGCTGATTAAGAATATATATCTTTGAGGGGTGTCTGCAGCTTTCTTCTCATACGGGTTCCAAATCTTTTGACAAAATTAATGTATCTCTTATCCTTCATAATATAAAAATAAAAAATAACAATAACTGACCAGCAACCTAGATATCCAAAAGCAATCACCGGATAAATGAATCAAATATGTAAAGTATATAATCAAATCAATAACCGAAATAGTTATCTCATTTACGTACCATTATCATTAACCCTGTATTGTTGTCTCTATGATCTTTGGATTTCGAATTTGAATTTTATTATAATTTAGGAATATAGGAAATAAGGGACCACGCATGTAGCACGCACACAGACGCACAAACACAACCTTAAACATAACCATAACGAAAATTTCCCGGCATGCTCGGAAACGAACGAAGGTGCAGAGCATACCATCTTTGGGTGCAAAAGGTTCGAGAATGGCAGACCCCAAATAGAACCGAGTGAAATATTGGAGGGCTTAACCGCCAACAAAGAGACTTGGAGCACCATAGCACACTTTGTAAGCAGAGCGCTCAAGAGCTACGGCGACTTGAATGGCAATGGGTGGAGAACAGAGGGAGCGGGAGCCAATAGTCTATTTCACTGAGGTCCCTCCATAGGTAGCTTGCTAACGACATCCAGCCTCCTTGAAGTAATACCTAGCGGTAGTCCCGCGGGCGAGAATGGTGGAGGAAGCGTGTGTTGGGGGTTAGTTTCTAGTACGTAGGCGCCGTTGATGGCGAATCGTGCTTGCTGCTAGTAAGATCCAGCTCGCAGGAAAAAAAAACAACCATAAATGGAATACGGTGAACAGACACTTAGAAATTATAACCAAACAACACAGAAATTATAACAACAACAACAATAACAACAATCGTTAAAATTATTACAGCCACCAATTACCAAAATATCATCCAATGATATAAAAATAATGCAGAGGAAGAGTACATCAATTCAAATATTTCATTTAATTGATGCATGCATTTCACCCCTGTATGTAATTCCGCCGATCCCTTTTTTGAACTAGAGTGCAAAATATAATGAATTCGCATTTATTGACCACAATCAAGAAATTAAGAGTTTATATCTATTTCGTTTAACTGGTCTAATTCACATATATACATATATATATATATATATATATATAATAGTGTTTGTAAAACAAAAAAACATTTAAATAAAAATAAAAAATGAATAATAATTATATGAAAAGAAATCCAAGGATACCTTCAAATGCGCTAAAGTAATGAAAATATTTAAAATTGTATTGTGTATTAAACAAAAGTGGCACTTGTTACTGTGTGGCTAACGTCACTCACTTTTCATGAAATTCAGATCAGGCTGAATAATAAATAATAACATCTAAGACGCGTAGCGCTAATAATGGTTATAGGATAATGAATAATGAAGATATATATATAAATAGTTAATTCAGAATTGCGACGATATGAGACAGCTTTTTGGATTCTGAAGGCACCATTCGGGTTGTATAGGCTCGGCCGCAATACCGTTTTTAACTAAATTTTCGCGATGTAACCGTAAACGAGCTAAAGCCTTTTGCCAATTATCGCTTGGATTTGACCATAAACGTTCAGCTAAAGCGCTTGCGCGTGGCCATAAACGTTGATCCAAATTTTGTTCATCAATCTGCTCGGACCAAACAGCTGCTTCGGCCCCTAACACTTGAGATACGTAGCCTTTGGCAATATTTTCCATCTTATTTTCGTATACCCTTTGCCAGCCATTGTAAGGAGAACACCAATTAGTTTCCGCTTCAAGCCAACTAGATCCACCGCAATCAAAATATAAAGCATCACTATTCGAGACAATAATTCGAAAACCACGCTCTAATATGCCTAGCACCTGAGAGTCATTTTGTTCGGTCCAGATTTGAATAATATAACGCCTCTTGTTTAAATATCTGTTAATATGGACGGGATCGGTTAAAAGACTTGTCCATAAAATTATTGGCACTTGCTTGTTTTTAGCTACAGAATCAACGGTTCGCATTGCTTTCATTTGAAAATTTCCCCATAATTGCGTAAAACCTAAATTTTCTAAGTCCCAATTCAATCCAGTCATCCAATCGGCTATTGATTGTTTGTCACTCCAGCATGCAAAAAATACTTCATCACCGCCCATATGGAAAACGTCAGGATCGAACAGATTGAACATATCCTGATATATATCTTGAAGTACCGAATACGTATCGTTAATCGTCGGATCTAATTGCCCGCATGGCGGTTCAGGGCAGTAATTTGACCATGGTGTGGCCTTGAAACAAGCGGTCGCCGAAATTTTATTTTGCCAACCCTCGCAGACATGTGCGGGAGCATCAAATTCTGGCATAATCCTTATACCTCTTTGTCGACCGTATTCCACAATTTCAGTAATGTCTCGATGGGTATAAACTTTCCTTTGAGAATAAGCGCCCAGTTTATGTAATTCTGGCCGTGCTTTTATTTCCATAGGAAAACTCTGACTGTCAATAATATGCCAGTGAAACGTGTTTAGTTTTACCATAGCCATTGCATCTACAAAACAAAATAAAATTAAAATTATATAACAATTCATTGATTACAAATATATATATACATATATTAGTTTGGGGAAAAAGAAATCCATTATTTTTATATGAACTTCAGGACTTTATTTAACATGCTTCGGATTGTCCGATTTGGGTCAAATATGCACCGTTTTGTTGTATGATTTGTAACCATATATAAATACATATATATATGTATATATGTATATTAACATTACAAAACTTTTTTTTTGCATTTATTACTTCAAGTGTTCTAGCCGGCATGTACAACAATAACGTCGCCTGATCGAAGCTAAAGTTTACATTGGGGTTATGTTGGGCTTATATATGTATATCTGCTGCAATTTGTATTTTATTTTAAACGTGTCATCAACTAACGCTGACTTGACACGCCATTCATCATCTGTGAATCGAATGATGATTTCAGGTTATTACATCCATAATGAAAAAAAAAAAAATCAACTTCCCATTATATTTCGGTGATGCTTATAAAAATTGGAATCCAGGTCGAAAATTTTGTGCTATAGTGTTAGTATGAAAGGAATGCGCCCAAGATAATTACTCTTAGTATTTGCGATCTTACTATTTTCAATATATCGTACGCAGTTCTTCACACGTAGTTTTATTTGTACCGTTGTTATATAATCAAAATTTTCAAAAATGTACATAAGAACAAGTAAGAATATTATAGTCGGGCAAGGCCAACCTTTAAATACCCTACACCATATTAGCGAACCCAACTCCTATTTTTATTATGGAACACAAGAATTTTATCTGGTTTCTACATAAAGGCGTATTTATGGGGAAACGCCACCAAAACGCTACCTAATGTAGTACAAGTTTAATCCTTACATAAGCCAGGATCCAAATTTATACGCATAGATAGTCCAAATCTGTAGAATTCTCTTTTATATGGATGGGTTTCATCACCACTTTTCTATTCTATAAAGGATCAATTTTCATGAAAATCCTTATTAGGTTAGGATAGGAAAAATAGGCCGAGATGCTCCAAATTTGATACACTTAATTTTTGTAGGAAATTACTAATATGGATCAATTTCCATCATCACTTGTTAAAACTTAAACTTTCTTGCTCTAAAAAGCAGCAAATTTCGTAAAAATCCTTATTAGGAGAGAATGCAAAAAATAGTCCTAGATGGTTCAAAATTGATACAGTAAATTTTTTTATCTTAATTTACTATTATAATATAATTTTCATGATGAAGCTTTGAAAATTATGTGTTTTTCTCGTATGAACTTCAGTTTTTGTTATATAGGGGGAAGTTGAAAAATTCCTGCAGCCGGTCCAAAGTTTTCATACCAATTTAGAATGCCGAAATACTACTACTTAGCTACTTAGCCGAGGAATTTTGGAAATAACAGTATTTTTTCCATATAACGACTTTCCAGAATAAGACATTATACGGGGACTATGACTGATGGGTATAAAAAATTATTACAAAAATCATAGTTGCGCAGTCAACTCGTTTCCTTTTTTAAATGCGTCAATTCTGCAGCAATTGACCTGATGACTTTATGTTAAAATGCTCTACTGCTCGACTTTTTAAAAACTGTCTCTTAGCTATTCATGCCATGGGTTGCGCCTGTACTATGCATTACTAAGGATCCTTTGTGAAGAGCCCTTGAACTAGCCGTTCAATTGCTCTGCTATAAATCAGTCTTCTATCTTTGTACTGTTTACTGTGCAGATGACAACAGCTTACACAGCATCTTTATTGTTTACTGCAAAAACGAACTATACATAATAAAAAAAATAGACTGCAATTAAGATATTACCCAGCTGTTACGTCATCTATTAATGAAAATCTATTTCTATTTTCGTTATTCTTTGTTTAAGTTCTTGCATAGAACTCCTTACAAATAACAATGACTTAATTCAAGCGTACGGTTGTCCCTCATTGCCTCAATGCTTAAATTGTCAAATGTACACTTTTACTTACCTAAAGTTCTTTTAATAGATTTTACACTGTAGAAATGTCTGGCTGTATCTAACATTAAGCCTCGCCATCTAAATGCCGGTTTATCGCTTAACGAAACGTTACCTAAGATTTGCAATTCATGCTTTATATCATCATAAACAATTAATTGCGATAGCGTTTCTAAACCATGACGAATTCCAAAAAAATTTTTCGCTCTTATATCAGCTATGATAAAATTATCTTCTTTTGTAACGTTTAGCGTGTAACTTTCATCGGTGTTTAGAGTAAGTTTTGACACTTCTTTAAATTCGCTATTATCAATATTGATGAGAATTTTTATTGGATAACCACCTTTGTTTTTAATTTCCTTGTCTGGTAGTTTATTTTGTAGTCTTTCAGCAAAACGTTCTTCATTTACTTTCCACAAGTGAGCATATACAGCGGGACTTGTCGATGAATTAAAAAGAATATTACCCAGATCAATATGGAACAAATAGGAATCGTATATGACTTTGCCATTTGGCTTTGGCCATAGAGTGCCGATCGAATCACTGCATAACATATAACATACTGGCAAACTTAAAGCCCGCTTCAAATTCTCTTCATTTAGTTCGAACTTAACGCAATCGTTTGCAATGCATTCATATCCGTAGACCAAACTGAGAGAGGAGAAAGTAAAAATAAATGTATAAAAGAAGTAATCAAATCAATACACATATGCATATATACGCACTCTTCCGGTAATCCTATTATTAAATAAATATTTGCTACAAAGATTAAGCCAAATAGAATAAACAACGTTGCCATTTTCCTTGAAGATATAAGATGACGCAGATCATTGATAGATTGATAGGTTAGATGTATCACCGTGATCCCAAGAAAGACTAAAAAAAAAAAAAAGTAAAGAAATACATTTTCATATCGTATGAGTAACAAGCAAAAAATACTGTTAACATTGATAACTGTTCACAGTTTTTGTTACACAACCGTGTAAGTGTTGTAGGGATGTCCTTTGACCGGTTTTGGTCTTTTTCACTTTGTTGCTCTAATTTGTAGATAATATGGTGGGAATGTTTATCACACATGCTTCTACTAAAGACGGACAGATGAGCAGAAGAGCAGAGGTGCATTCTAAATTTGAAACTAGTTTTTGAAGTTTGCTTCCCCGCGTAATATAGGTATTAAAAAAAAAAAAAATGATGCTGATGTAATATTGGGTAGGTGGGGGATATTCTACTGGTATTACAGCATCGCCAATAGAATATGGATTCAAATGTTCTTTACATTTATCTGGTATAGTTTATGAATAATAAGCACAAAAAAAATATTTTATTCCTTTGGGAAAACGGAGGAGCCCTCACTTTACGTAGTACTATAGGCGTATCCTTCGATCAATTTGGCCGAATTTCGATACCAATCTGAGCGTAAGAAATTGCAATATTTGTGTCAAACGATAACTTCACTTTTGCGGCCAGGAGAATGTTTAAAACAGACATTAGATAGATGGACAGACGGACATGCTTAAATCGACATTGAAAAAAGCATATCAAAAAGATTATAAACTTTTAACAAAACACAACGCAAGCTCCAATGATATTTACACTTGAATTACAAAGATTGCAAATCGTTTTAACCTTTCGCGAACTGATAGCAGAATGAACAAATATATTGTAGCCACTTTTAAATTTTTTTAGTTTTTCCTTCTTCAAATGCTGTATGCGAAATAGCAGTGACAATCTGTTGTGAAAGGCAATAAAAAACTAATATTAAAAGAAATAATATGATTTGAAATTTGAAAGGGAAAAAAAACTTAAAACAAATTCACATAGAACAAACGGGCTGCCGTTGAGAGCAAATTCCCGTTATTAGACTCAAAAGAAGAGAGGGAAAATAAACTTATGTACACCCTTCACATACGTAAATGCATATAAGTCTGAAGAGTTTGAGTGACTTATTTAAAGCTGTTAATTAATTTAAGTACGTAATTCCAAGCAAATCTGTCTTATAAAGGTCGTACAAAGAAACAGTTGTAATCGACGAAAACATATATATATAAATATTAAAAACAGAGTTATCCAATTCAGTGGATTCAATAGTGAAGTCCAACTAACTTATCTATACCTTTTGTTTTTTTTTTTTTATATGAGCAAACGTTCAGGGGATAATATGATGATCGTCAGAAAGAAGAGAGGAAAAATAAAGAAATGGGGGAAAAGTGGCTGCAGAATGGGTAAGTGTTATGCCTTTCTTGATTGAGCTCTCGCTATAGCTGCGGCCAAACAAAACTCTACCGCGCTCGAGATTTAAACACTGACTTGGTAGTCATGGTTCTTACCTACCTGACTTCTCAGACGAATAATATCAAGGTTATAACCGACATGACCCCCCGCTTAGTTATATGTAATCGATAAGTGTAATTAGAATAAAATCTCAGTTAGAAGACCTGTTACCAGGAAGGACGTAATTGATTGAAATTGTTACAATCATGATCAGCTTATCTCAAGAAAACGATCTCAGACATGAATCGAAAATCACTATAGCCAATAATTTTACGGCTCAGATAGCTTAAGCAACTATGATAACTTGGGAGTTTTATTACTTTTGCCCACGAGCCAATAACTTCAATCAAAGGAGTTCACGTTACGTTTTGCGTATGTGCTACACGACACTACATAATGTAAGAATGCTTGGTACAATTAATTGTTTATTTATTTGTCCAATTTCAACATAAGTGTTTATATACGTTTAGATGTTTATTAATATGTAGCAGCTCACACTCAGCTATACACTCCAACCTAAGCAATCGAGCTCTAGTTAGTTAGCTATTGCTACTTTTACCTGTTGCATTCAATTCTCCCGAAATTTTGGATATATATACAACCTATCGCAAGCAACTCGCAGAATTAAAGACACGCCTTCCTTTTATACACATCATGGACGGATGAGGGGTATGTTAATTGCATCAAGACCTTTCCAAGGGCAAGAAAGAAACTTTAGGGACCACATGAAGTATATATATTTTTGATCGGCATTAAATTCTTAATCAATTTAAGTGTGTCCGTCTGTCCGTCCATATAACTTCTGTTTCCTTTCTCCTGGCCAAAAAAAGAAGCTGGTCTTGCATACCGACGGGTATTCAAAATGGATCGGTCGAAGGAAACGCCTACTGTAAGACGTAAATTGAAGACGTCTCTGTTTTTCCAAAGGAAAAAATCGGTTTCTTGCTTATCACTTATAAACTACAGCAGATAAATATGCAACAATTTGAACGTATATTCTATGGGCGATGCTGCAGTAATCGAAAAAATTGTTAACGCCTATCCAATGTAACAGTGTAACGATATCTAATTTTTTTTTTCAATACCTTTCTAAGGCGCAGAAAATTGTTGGCCGAATTCAAATTTCAAATGCACCTAAACATGTCGTCTCTTTGTCTCTCCATCTGTCTGTCGGCACAAATGTGTAGTATTTGTTGTCAACATTCTACCGCTCGTAAAAGTGAAGATGCCGTCTACAAATTTGCAAAAGAGTTTCGATATGATTTAAACTTTTCCAAGACCACGACTGCGAAACCCCCATACCTATGCATGAAAACTCTGAATACTTTTTCTTTCCGTGTTTTTTGCTTTTTGCGTATAAACTGTGACACATACATACACCATATAAATTTCAACTTTTATTATGAAAATAGAAAAAATCGGCCGGTCCCGCACAATACAACAGACTATGAAAATTTAGTTATTTTCTTTTTTTTTTCAGTGTCTTTCAATATAACGGTGATGGGTACAATTTTCTTAATAGTTTTATTCTTTAGATTAGGCCTACAGATGCGTATTTTTACCGAGCCCACTCTCAATTTCCGGCGGGCAAGCCCCCTTCTTAACGTTGAGCCTCTGTTAATTACTTTTTGTAACAATCGCTTTGAAATTTTGTTATTTAGTAAATATTTCGAATATGCGATTTAATCTGAATTCAAAATTTATGAATATACTCTCTTAAGGAAAAGACATAAATAAACACATTGAAATGTAATTTAACTCTTGCATTAATAATTGGTATAAACAATAGAATCACATTTCATAATGCTTTTGCTTTACAAATCGAGATAATTAAACCGAAGAAGTGACAACATATGACATTCTGGTTATTATATAAAGCGTAATTAATTTTGAAAACTATTTGTAGTAATCAAAGCTAGAGAGTTATATAATAGTTTACCTCTGTGGTACACGTACACTTTACAATATCTACAAATATAATCTAATATATATTATGAAATATATCTCATGTCATTGCAAACAATGATGACCTTAATAACGAGATTTTACTTAATCTAAGTATATATTTAATATTTATACGTACATATATATGAGGGTGTTTATTAGATTCTACCAAAAATTATCATAATTTGCTTAAGGTCATAATTGAACTTTTATTAGAATTAAACTAATTTAATGTAAATAAAATCACTTTTTTATTGCAAAGATTTCCATTTAATACACTAAAAAATATTGTCAATTAACATTGAAAGAAGTAAGATGTTAAGTTGCTCATCTCGACATTTAATTATAAGATAGATGAAGATTCAGTTATTCAATACGCCAATCATGCATAATGCCGTACGTATCAAATATCGCCTATAATAGATGCTTGCACTGCTTTCTTTTAACATATTCTAATATTCAAGTGTAAGGTGTAAGTGTATTAAAGTCCTTTCATTTGTTTTACAAGAGGTGCTTGCATGAATTCTCATCATTATTTTCATCTATAAAAGGCATTCATTCATTGTGAAAAATCGGTACAGAATATATTAGTCAAAATATTTTCCATCATTTTCTACAATTTCTGCCCATCTGCCCACACCGTGTGGAGAGAACGAAATGGCTTTGGCTGTGATCCAATCGTCGATGCATTTTCCCACCTTTTTAGTCAAACCATACTGTGTCGATCTGAAGAAGTGATAGTCCCAAGGTGTAATGTCTTGAGTGACTAAGTGAATAAAACTTATGGACGTCGAAAATGCAGTTTTGGTTGTTCCATTATTAGAAATGACTAAAATCATTTAACTTAACCTTTATCTATGTTGATACTACGCATTACCTTATCATTTTTACCAATAGATGGTCTGATCAAAATGCATGCAAGCATCTTATATTGTACAAGTTTTTTTTCAATTTGGCAGCATATCCTAAGGTTAGGTTTACAGGTATCCGCCTGAGTGGTCGAGTAGGCAAGAGTCTCGACTAGCAACTCAATGGTCGTGGGTTCAAATCTCAAGTTCGGTAGAAAGCCGAAAGCCTTAGATGCTAGTGCTTTAAGACTTTAATCTTAGAATTTATTCTCTGGCTAAGTTTATAATAATAATAATAATAGGTTTACAGATTATTTATGGTGCATAGAGACGATCTTGTCTAGTTTGGACGCGTTAGAATCTCAAATTTAACCAGTATAACTGTTTTGTAATAGTACACTAAATATATAAAAATTCTTCAAAAATAATTCTTGATTCTGAAAAGAATTCAATTTCTTTAACTCGAAATTCGAAAGGTATTTTTATACAGATTCACAACTTGTCCACAACAATATCTTAAGTTTACTAATTTGGACTAAGTAAGCTTCCAATCCGACTATATCTTGACTCTAACTGCTCTGTCAACGCCGTAACAAAGTTATGTTGAGAGAACTGATTAGCGTCAAATCTATCTTCATACCATTTACGATGCTAATCACAATCTTGCTTACCGAACTGAACCGAATTTGCACTCCCCCAGTGTAAAGCAAGGTCATTAAGTCGCGAAAACTAAAAAAAAAAACAAACAAGAAAATTATGGTCGGTTGCGATCGAAATTTTAATACCCATCGCCGTCGTCTTATATACGATTGAAAAAAAAGGTGGAAAAAATATAATAATAATATTAGTTGGGCGTGGCTCATTTTTGTTATTTCTGTAGAATAATTGTGTGGAAATTTATATGCTCTAACTGATGCAGTTTTTGAGCAACGTATAAAAGGCACGGAAAGCAACAAAATTCGCAATTTTGATCCTATAGTCGGGTAGGCAATGTAGGCGTGTTTTTTGACTTGTTTGACTGATGTGTGGGCGATTCTTTCCGAATAGAAGATTGGGTGTCACAGATACTACAGAGTTGAGCACACATACATATGGACGGACAGATGAACGGAAAGACATGTTTAGATGCCTTTCGAATTTGAAACTGAAGCTTGCTTCTGCACATTATCAATGTAACGATCTGAAACGGAATAATAATCGGTAGACGTGGTCAATTTTTCCAAATATTGGATAGGTGCTTGAGGAGCGCCCATAGAACAACCGCTGAAATTTTTCTAGATTTATCTGCTGTAGTTTATAGGTAATAAGCAAAAAATCAATTTTTTATTCTTCTTCTTTTTGATTATTATTATTATTATAAGGCAGAGGTGCTCTCAGTTTACGTGGTATTGTACGCGTGCCCTTTGATCGATTTTTCCAATTTCCAATACCAACCAGCCTGCAAAAACTTTCAATGTTTCTGTCAAGTCAATAGCTTTATATTTGCGGCCAGGAGAATGTTTACAACAGATTTATATACACCGCCAGATGTACGGACAGATAGACAGACAGACATGCCTCAATCGATTTAGAATTTGATGCTGATTAAGAATATATTGTTACGGAAATCCCGAATAGAGTTCATTCCAACTAATTGATTTTTCCCTGAATTTTCCCGATCTTTTTCATCGCACCATTAATTTTTGATTCTATATATTATTGTTCTAACTGTATTTAGTCTTGCACTTATTGTTGACCTTCCTGTATTTGCTGTTGCACTTTCAGCAACAGCTGTTGCGCATTCAGCATTTGCTGTTGCATTTGTAGCATGGACTGCATAAAAATGACATTCGATTTACTTGTGACATCTTCGCCTTTTTCTCCCCTTATGGGAAAATCAATTAGTTGGAATGAACTACATTTGGGATTTCCGTAACAATTTATTTTATGGGAAAATCAATTAGTTGGAATGAACTAGATTTGGGATTTACGTAACAATTTATGATTGGTGGGCTGTCCTTCTGCATGTTGCTAACGGTTTGACAAAATGAAGTTCGGATAGATGCATTTTTTATTATACCCATCGAGTCATGTGTAACTTTTTGAATCAACTCAAGCTTATCTACCCGTGTGTACGTCTTATTCTTTTACGTTCAACCTACAGATTAAAATTTTTGCTAAGGATGGGGCTATTGAAATTAGCTCGGGAACGAACCACATTTTCGAGCACCTCCTACTTTGCTGGGTTCGCTTGATCACATCTTATTAACAAACCACTGCCTTTGTTTTGGTTGAACATTCAACTTGTTCATTCCAATCTCCTTATGTTACTATTGAATTCACTCATGATTAAATGATGACCAATTTAGCAGAGAAAAAATTACACTTAACAACAAAAGAAAATTGATGAAATATAAAAAACCTTGCTCAATAACACCATGAACTTACTCACGTCCAGATTTACACTAAAAAATTAAACGACTTCAGTCTTTAAGAAAAGAAAAACGAAAATAAAACGAAAAACTAATTATTTAGCATTATTTCTTTCAGGGAAGGAACGATGTAAGCGAGAGGACAAAAGCTAATAAAAATGGCCAACGTATTTGGTCAGTAAGTAAGTAAGAATAATCATGCAGAGTCTTAGTTTAATTTATAAAAAGCGAAATGAACGCCAAGTTAAGAAAAGCAAACAAAAAAAACATACTAACGCCTTAATTCTGAAAAGAGGCGAAAACGAGAAACGACTGAGATAAGAAAAATACAATTTCGGAATTAGCCAAAAAGCAAGCAAAATGCTATTTGGTTTCTGGTTTATGTTTGGACGTCAGAATTCCTTTGGATATTTTTACTCAAAGCTAACTAATATTTCTATAGACATAGTGAAGATATTGGTAAAGTTCGACATTTAGATTCGTGGCATAAATTGGAAAGATGTTTGTGATTTTCTATTCAAAGATTATGTGTTCGACTTTTTAATGATACAATCATCAGTAATGGGAAACGTAGACGTTTTAGAACATTACAACAGATATAGGTCGAATGTAATCGTGCTTGAACCTAAAAACATCGGAAAATAAAAAAATGTTCGAATCGAACCGCTGCCATATTTTTTTCTTAGTGACAATTTACTTCGGGGATTATCCCCTGTAAGCTCGATAGCGCTCATAGAGGATGAGAAGGTGAAAAGAAGAGCATACAATGTAGGAGCAGCTTGTACATCCGATCGATTAAGGCATAGAGCGGACTATTGCTTCATTCAATAGAGCTAAGCGGGTTCACACCAATTGCAATTGAAGTATTATCATCCCCAATTGATTCTGAACCGCGATAAGTCGACTAGTTACCCGAGCCGTTTTCTACACAAAAAGATGTCGTTGCTCAATAGAAATAGAAATGAATGGCAATGATGTAAGTTCTTTATGGTAATCTCTAGCATTCGAAAAAAAATCGCAAACACCGCTTGCATTTTCATTTCGAACCTAAATATTTATTAAATTAAATTTAGGTTGCAAACATAACTTAATGTTTACCCTTGACCTTTAAAATCATTACAGTTACAATAAAACAATAGATATACCTAAAAACGCTCGTTTCAAATAGCGCTGTTTCCACAAAGCTCGTCAGAGCATGATTTCAGTATACATGATGCAATGCCATCAACTCTAGACGTACAACTGTATCTTAGAGAACTGAAACCATGTAAACCGTCGTTTTATGAAATGACCAGGTTAGGATTTAAAACCGAGTCAGTGATCTGGTATGCATAGTTAATAGTTAAATGGGAAACAGGAGTTGAAAAATGTGTTAGGAAATATTCAGCAGAGAGAAACATTGGTGATGAGGTAATTAAATCTGTGTCTTGTAGCAGAGCAGGCGGAATAGTCGTGAGCAAAACCAATGTAATGAATCTGATGATTTTGTCAATCTAGCCGCACGTTCATGTATACATAAGTACAAGCTAACTAAAAGGGAAAATAAAACCATATTAAGCCCTGTAAAGCTACTTCCTTACATACCTATATAGAAAAAAGAGATATCCAAAAGAATTAAAAAAGAAAATAAGTAAGAAGGCTATAATCGGACAGGGCCGGCTTTAAGATACCTTACACCATTTCGCCTATTGCAGCTATTTAATCGTTACACCAAAAACTACAAATTATTTTTCTATACAGGCACACTTACCATGAAAGCCCCCGCGTTGGAGCATGTCCAGAACATCACAAGACTTCATGCAAATTTATTTAACTTAATTTAATTCCGAAAAATTATATTTTTCAGTTTCCAACATTAGACATTAGAAATTAGACTTTCTCTCGGTGTAAGGGCTTGCTGTTCATTATAGCCGCTATATATTTTGAAGTTCTTTTTCTGAAGGACTTACTATTTTTGAGAAATCTTGTATGGGGTTGGGTACTAAGAAATAGATCCGCGGTTCATATCTAATTTTAATGTCAATTTACTATTATGAACAAATTTTCATCATAACACATTAACAATTGGAACTTTGGTCATACAAAGGCTTACATTTCTTAAGAATCCTGATATGGGGTGATAGACCTGAATTTGGAACGTCTATGTCAATGCAATAAATACGAATTACGTTTCACTATGAAATATTAAAATTTATTATTTTTTATTTCCTACATGGGTAACGGTACAGAGTACATTATATTTGTACGAACGTATGTAAGAAGCAGAAGGACATAAAATAGACCTAGCTTTTGTTATACTGATCAATCTATACCTGTCCGTTCGTCTGATGTCTGTGTATAAAAATTTGTGTTCATCTTTAAGATATTTTGATAAAATTTCAGAAACTCTAGACCGACGAGTTCCAAATTGATTTCTTTATCAGTTTACTATAATGAATCAATTGCCGCCGTAAAATGTTGAAGGTTTCACCTTTTCACCCTATAAAATATAAGATTCATTTTTCGTAGGAACGATTGTATGAGAAGAGGTTCAAAAAATGGCCCCATTCCATCTAAATTTTTCACACTAATTTAGAATACCGAGATACTATTTTTAAACGATTTTTGTCGCGACATTCGAAAAATTACAATAATTTTTCTTACAACGGCTTATCAAAATAATACCTTATAAACAGGGTGGTTAAAAAAATAGATTCATCCGAACCATTTTCCTTGGGTCAAAGCAGATCATTGCATCATAATACGTCAAAAATTCCGACCTACGGGTTGAACACTAAATAATCTAAACAGAGATCAGAAGGACAGACTAATAGAGGAACAGACATGCTTAAATGGATTCAGCAAATGATGCGATCGATTTACGTCAAGTCCCAGACACACATAAGCTCCATGTACCATGTACCACAAGTAGCGTAGGGAATAACGAACAAGTATTCAAGAGAATTGAGAAAAATACATGTCAGTTACTCTATGTGCAAGGACACATTCATACAAATACCGCAATTTAAAAGAACTTAATCAGCTTATGAAAAACTAGGAAAAAAATTTGAAGAGGTTGTGCTGTTGACTGCCGCACCACTGGTGCGGTAAAAGTGTAAACAAATATTGAAATGTGAAGAATATGCAAGCAGTAAAACAGTTATGCAAAAAAAAAATAAGTGTAGCTGAAAAGGCAAAGGCAGATAAACGTTTAAAAACAACTACTAACTTTCCTTCATGGTTTTGCGGAAGAAGAAGAAAAAAAATGTAATAAAAACAAATTACAATGTCTAG
The DNA here is from genome assembly GCF_014805625.2 of Glossina fuscipes. Lineage (NCBI taxonomy): Eukaryota > Metazoa > Arthropoda > Insecta > Diptera > Glossinidae > Glossina > Glossina fuscipes. Next base: position 4,693,473 of record NW_023998457.1, read on the forward strand.
GCTAGTGCGACTTTTCTTCTTCTTTTTTTCTTCTTCTTTTTCCCTTTTTTGGCAAAAAGCCACATAGTATTATAGTATAGGGAGGTACCTTTGCCAATTTTAGGAATATATTTGTTACAAAACTAACAACTCTTTACAAATGAGTGTTTGAAGAAACGCCCAACTAACACTTAGGCAATATTCATCCTTGACTTTTACGATGACAAGCGATTGCCACAATTTCTTGACTGCACTTTCAATTGCAATTAACACATCATATTTCCTGCATTTCGCACGAAGGTAGACTTTCACTTACGAACACTAAAGAACTGAAAGACGTCTATCCGTTAGTGCCAATAAGACTTCAACTGCGTTTCTCATATTCCGTAAGAGATTGTGAAAGTAAGACATGGTCAATGGCTATTTGAAACGATGAGCAAAAAAGTGTCACCGCTTGTTTAGCTGGTCTACACATTTGATTGTAAAATAGCAGAGGGAAGATTCACACGATGAATCGATCGTGTGTCCCGTTCGTACTTAACGTATATCTTCCATACTTGAAGTCATGTGGGCTGCTGAGATTTCAATCAAGTTTTGTTTTCAAGATATTTCTTGGAGCTTGCCATTGTCCATGTAATACAGTACATCGTAGTAATACATCATAAAGAAACTGTATTACGAAAGCAATGAACACAGGGTGATGTTTCGTGCATCTGCTATAAAGCTCATATTACCCAGGATGACGTTTCGTGCACGTGGTATGAAGCTCATATTTGAATAAATGACTTCCTATATAAGACTTGTTGTCCGTCTGGTGTAACGAAAACATATCTGATATGCCTAAACTTATATTATTTGTACAAAAATAACGTTTGGGCGTGGTTTGTGAACGTTGCAGTTACTCTCAATGCTAGAAGGTAACAGAAATATGATTATTGATTTCTTGTGGCACGAAGTAGACCACTTCGCCCCGGACGATGTATGGCTTCTACAAAATAGTACAGAACATCATACATTCCGTGACAAAATCAACTCATTGGGAGAAAAGTGCAGTGATACCTTTATAGGGCCGCCACAAAAATCATGTGACTCACCTTACAGCTTTATCCGCCGTCTACCAATTAACAACTGATCATGCAGCTTTATTAGCATTTGCCACTTAACGACGATGCTTGTTTCTCTCTGTTTTCACGTCACTTCGCTCGTTTTACCCATCGTTTATTCTATCAAGTCTTCACCACTTATTGCTATGTTACGTATCTACCCCTTACATACATACTATAACATTGAGTAGGCATGGTGAATTTTTTTCATTTTTGTACGGATACTTCGGCCATAGAATATGCGTTCATAACTTTGGACATTTATCTGCTACAGTTTATTAACAATGATCAAAAAACGTTTTGAACAACAAAGGTGTTCTCTCTTCTCGTAGTACTTTAGACGGGCTCTTCGGCCGTTTTCAATAGCAACCTGCGCAGCTTGGTGATGGTAGATTAAAGATGAGAGGGGACAGTTGACTACTGACGGACGAGAGACGACAAGCCTACGGCGAAGACACGGTAGGCGATATGACTATCGGCAGAAGGCTAATGAAAGACGATTACTCACAATTGATAGACGATAGGCGACAGAAGATGATAGAGATGATAAGTGAGAACAAGCAAATGGCAGATAGCACACGGCAGAAAGGCCGATGATAGGCAAATCGCAGACAGATGATAGATGGCAGTAGACAGACGACTGACAGCCAACATGCAGGAGATAGACGTGCGACATGCCCAGGATAGACATATTACAGACGGTTAGCAGAAAGACGACTAACGGACGATGGACAGAAGACAGAGAGACGACTAAAAGACGACAGACAAACAGCATATAATTAATCGGCAGGCGACAAGTGACAGGCGGACGAGAAACAGAGTAAGCGAACATCGGTTGAAAATTAGATTAAGTTAAGAACTATATATTTTCTCAAATCTTCTATATATGTAAAATTCTACGCATTGCGTTCGGCAAACCTAACATACTCCTTAAGTATACGTATAAGCAAAAAGAAAATCCGGTATTGTTTTGGGTTTAAAACCGATTTGCACGCTGTTTATTTTCATACCAGCTTTTTGTTACGAGTTTTAAGTTTCACTTTTTCACAAAGCACTCTCCGTTGCTGTTCGAAAACGAAAAATGCTATAAAATCAAGAATCACTTGTATTTCGCGAACTTTCTGTCAGCCACCGTTAGTTTATGTACAAATGATTTAATCTAAATATAATGGAAATTTCTCAAAAATTGCGTCATTGTCACATAAATTTTCTTTTTTCGCATACCCTCGCGTTTTGTCAATCGATAAATAAAAATATATGTGAAGCAAAAAATGTGTGAATGTATATAGGGGTTACGATGTACAACTTTTCTAGAGGTATTAAAACTGCAAGAAAGCTTAAATTTACAAAATTGCCTCAGGTCACAATATCAACAAAAAAAAAAAAAAAAAAAGAAGAAAAACATGCATCCACATTCTTGCGTAAATACAGAACCACATTGCTTAAAGGAATACAATTGTTTCTCTAAAATTTTTCGAAATGACACAAGCCATCACCTTTCAAATAAAGCAAAAAGAAAAAAACAATTACGAAAATTATATTTGACTGTGACAGACTCTTTTACACCCACCATCTTTATCCTAGGAAAGAAAAAAAAAAACCAGTTTCCATACTGTATGGCATAGGTGGGCAATTTTTTTCTTTAGCAGACTAGTTTTAATTTTCATAACTTGGCTGGGACCGAAACAAAGTCAAATTATTATTAAAAATTCGGCATTCCTAATTCCTTAAATCACTCATTGGCCTAATGAAGAAAGAAGAACACATTTCATATTTGATAGCTGCACAGCTGAGCCGGCCCGTGGGTCGGCACTTGCCCATGCCTGCTCGATAAAATTGAATAATCAAGGTTAATTATTTTCAGTTTTGCATATATTTTCTCGATTGAATAAACGTGGAAATATTCATCATATATCTACCGTAGCTTATGAGCAATGAGCAAAAAATCTAGAAAGCAGAGCTGTTCTCAGTTTGTGCTTTATTTTTCGATCTATTTGGGCCAACCTCAATATGAAAGACTTTCAGTGATACTTTAGACCAAATTTGAAGGAAATATCTTCATTTTTACTATTAAGAAAATATTACCCATAGACGTTAGCCGAAAGGTCAGCCAGGTGAACAGATGAATAGACAGTACGTACTGATAAAGAATGTCTGTACTTAATAGGATCTGTCAGACTTTTCGCCTAGCCGTTGCAAACATTTAGACAAAGTAAATACGCTGCCGTCCTAGGGTAATGGCTATAAAAATTTAGTGATTCTCTCATTTGCACTGACTGTATGCACGAATGAATTTGAAAGGTAATATTAAAGATGCTTAACATGTCTGCATAAATACATATTTGATAGATACATATACATATATATATATAGATATCATGAATAAATATTCAGATTGATACTTATTTACAGATGCACACGGGCATGTAGCCGAAACATTTTTGTCGAAATAAAGGTGGATTCAGTACAAGTTTCGTGACACCTTTTTTTCCCCCTTGTACTATAGTAACCTATTAAGGACTTAACTTGCTTATGCAATGATGTAATGACAAAAAGTATTGAATATATAACAAAGTGTAACGAGAGGCAGAGAGAGCGAATACGAAAACGACAGATAGAAATGCAAAGTTTTAAACATCTGCATATATTCTCAACGAGTTCATCCTTTTCTGTTGGTCCTTTTTTGTTGACGTCCATTCAATTTCATTTCACATAAAACGTATACACACACGTTCGAAAATTTACATTTGGAATTTTACCAGTAACAGCCCTTATTGTACATATTCTGCAGGTGTTGGTACTCATTTCAATAGCAAGTTCTTCTGTACAGAATTGTTATATAAGTTATTGTTGCCAGTAAGAGATTCCCAAGGAAAAGGTATAATAATTTCGAATCTTTATTTGCTGCACTTAAAAAGGCGATGGAGGCTGTATATAACTACATCTGGCCTCTTCGGTCAAATGTCAACTTTATAATTCAGAGTAATATAAGTCTTCTAATAATATGTCTGTTATATATATTCACCCTGTTATACATTGAATTATTATTATTTCTTATGTGCTAATTATATACACATTCATTACCCCCAGTGATATTAATATAGGAGTACGAGTTGTCTTTGAAACTTTTTTACCCAACTCAGCAAGTCAGAGGAGATGATAAGTTGAAATAAAGTGAAGCATGGAATTATGAACTGAAGGGAAAAGACACGTTTCATTTCAAAGTTACTGACACAACAATATCTAACACTTGCTGCCCGTAATCCATAATTTCTAAAAAATTTTCCTTTAATATTTTATATAAATAGCTCCCACGTAGCCTTGCTCGAAGATTAGAGTACAAATCAATAATCCCGGTCCCCATATCAATAAGCCCACAATTAACGGAAAATCTTCGTTTCTACATACGATTTACGAATCATCCTAAGGCGAATAGAACTTTCTTTCGTTTTCTTATTGTTCGTACTCCTACCAGAAGAAAAAAAAAAGACAACTACGTCAGGCTCATGACCTAACTCTTTAAATTTGTGTGCCACTGACACTCATTTTCATACATCTTTGGATGAATGCTTACTTTTCTTTCACCTGCTGTTCGTTACTTGTTTCCCTCTTTTCATCTATGCATTTATTGACAATGAATACTTAAATGGAATCAAATGTGGATTACAGTCATTAAACGTTGTTGTTGATGGTATCATTGGTCCTCGGAATATACTAATTTTACTATAAGTTTCACACAAAGTGCAAATAGCTTCCGATACGTTCGCATAAAATATACTTCAGGCACTAAAAAGATAGAAATGTTTCTTTAAAAGGACAAGTGCTTATGTGCTCATATCCCACACCACTTATATTGTTCCAAGTTTGGCCGGATGCGATGGAAAAAACCGTTTTTTTTCTCTGACCCGGTTGTTCAGAGGCCGTTCCCTGTAAGTGTGATTAGAAAGGATTATAAGAAGAGAGGGTTGGAAAAAAGGAGTAGCGTTTGTAAACGTTTGACTTGAAGCTGAAAACATCAACGTTGGTCGCGTTAGTGTGTTGTGCGGTATACAAGGAACACCAGGGCGAGTTGGTGAGAACGCTAAGGAAGGTATGTAGTTTGGCTGAAGGATTTAATTGGCAGACATATCTCTTTTATCCCCGTAGAGCACTTGCCCTGAGTGTACCTGTAGATAAGCACAATACAGCTGATTTTATGCCGCTGCTCAACGGTATTGAGACTTTTTGACGCTTTTTCGTCGCTCATGCTTGTCTGCGCCTTTCACTTTAAGCGATCGGGGGCCTCCGGATAAAGTTTGTGGGCTTCCGCCCACACATGCGAATTTTACCTAAATTTTGACCGGATATAGGCGGTATACACACACGAATGTCAGAGGCAGTGGAGTATTGATCGGACCATTTTAAAAAGAGTGATCCTTCGACTGCATCTTTCGACACTTCGAACACATGTCCTGCCCAACGAACAGTGCTTCGCATTCCCAGGCCCAGTACATCAAGGGTTTCCGTTACTTCTACATTGACACTTTTCCTGTGCGTTAGAAGATACCTTTGACTTTTAGTAAGATCAAAAGTTGCCCCACTCGCCTGATCTTGTTCAGCGTTTGTTCTGCACCTTGGCCTCTTGTTGAACGAAAACGAATGATGAAAATGCTGCCCTCTGCAAATAAATATATATGGTTTGCCGTTATGCAGAGATGGTCGTTAATGAACACCGGAAAGAGAGAGGACGAAAGAACAGCTACATTTAAATGTCTCCAAGAAACTCGATATAAGTCAAACGCAAACGCTGTCGACAACATATGCAATCAGCTTGGAGACAAGAGAATCATGCCATAGTGTGTCGAGTGCCTTGGAATTATCTAGGCCAACAGTTTTATCTTTGCCAAAATGGCAAATAGCTTGGTTCCACTTTTCGGTGAGATAAAACATTAAGCCACCAAGGCACCGATTTTCGCGAAAGGCTTATTGGCTGTCTCTAATTAAGGCTCTGAATTCTAAATATAGAAAGGAAACAGCAGCAACGATATTGTAGGAATATAATTAAACAACAACGTGGTCTAAATTTAGCAAACTTGTCCTACTTGCTTCCGCCATAACAAGTCACAAATTAGGCTTCATCGCCACAGAAAGGAGATGAGATAAGAGACGCTACATATATGTTATTTGAAAAGTACATATTCTCCTAAAAATGGATCTACGTGATCCAAGTTTCCTATAATCCATTTGTTAAGGACAAAGGTTCATAATAAACTTTTGGCATATAAACTCTGTATGTGATGTATAAATAGAAGTTAAAAGACGTTGTCCTTCATATAGTGAAAGAGAGCAGAGATTTAATGAAACTCTCTGGAGAAACATTACATAAATGAGATTCCTTAGTAATCTGGGATGGTATGTGCAATCATATTGTTAGTAAGAACTCTTATTTTGCTAAAAAAGTAAATAAAATGTTAAGGAGAGTAATTGATTACAAGTGATTATGTAAACCCAATTTCAGTGTCTTTTGCTAGCGCTGTGAATAAGTTCATATACATTACCATGTGACATATTGACAACGAAGGCGAAAGTAAATGAAGGGGTTTAAAAGAAACGTTGCATAGTTACACGACGGGTCCTTATGGGAAAATGCTATATACGCTATTAACAATTATTGTTTTTGTTAGTGTGATAATTATCGTTTTCACTTACCAAAAACCGGATGTAAAAGTGGTGGTGATCCCTTCAAATGATGGTGGGTGGTAGGTGCTAGCATTCCCTTCTTCCTATATCATTAGAATTGATTGGCTTTTCAAATTTTCCGCAATCAATATCAATTTAAATATCTTGATACCTTTACGATTTGGTTCTAACTTTATTTTTCTCTTTTCAAAAAAACTTATTCATTTTTTATTCATTTTTTCTTCATTCCTTGTCCTCTCGTAATTGATGGTGTTAAGGTTAATTATTATTATGTATTCCATATATCAGTCTTTTCATTCGGATTGTAATTTAATTTTTTTCTTTTCTATGTTTTAGTTTTATATATATATTTTACCTCACTACTATTTACAATCATTTCAATACCAATGGTTTGTTCCGTCATGAAAATGCATTGCCTTCATTATCTAGATCAATAGATTTACAAAAGTTGTGTATTATATACCGCAGATGTATGTATATGTACATGTATTTATATGAAAAGAATGACGGATACCATAGCAATAAATTTAGGGAAAGCTATGAACAAATTCTACAATCCAGCGGCGATTCTTAGAAATATTATTACACCTTATACCCTTTTGACACGAAATTTAGTTTAACAGAAGTTAAAAAGAAAAAATTCTCTTTTTACGCGAACTATTTGGTTTTAATATGGTTTTCAATATTCTATGAATTTTTTAATGAATTTTTTTTGAAGAATTCTCTACGAATTTGTTACCTTAACACATCTCTCAAAAATATGCATTGTAACTTCGGATTATAGTTTTGACAATTCAGTTAGACTATGGCGATTATATGCCTATATGATTGGAATTCCCCGAATTATCCATAGATTAAAATTATGCAAATATTTAATGAATTAAATTATGTAAGAACGGTATAAATTCTTAAGTGGACGAGTATTTTTTATAATATTGTTTTTTGTACTTGCAGTGGCTCTTTGAGATTTGCAACCAATCTATTATTTTTCGTGTTAGCTTATATCTTTTTTACACGAATTTTTTGGGAAAGTATCTATCGTATAAAAAGAGAATCAGCTGTATTTATAGGGTTAATAATTAGATGTCTTGCTTAGTAATTCCTCATTAATGTAGATAAGAAGAAATTTTTTTCTATAAATATAACTCGTTTAAATTCTACAAATCAATTAGTGAAATATTACGGTGTTGAAGTTGGCAACATTTCTGGCAGAAAGAAACTAAAACAAAGCAGCAAATAAAAAACTCTGATTATTTTCAATTCTCTTACAATTCAGTTTTAGTTAACACTAAATCTGCGAAAGTTTTGCACATCTTTATTTTTATGAAAATAGATCAATTTGATCCAGAATATTTGTCAAATTGTTACAATCATAATAATGAAGATAAGGAAACGAAATTTTACAAAGACATTCAATGCAGTAATAATCCACTGTATGCCACCAAACAAAAAATATATGATTGGGAAAAATCAGTGAACGACTAGTGTACATATCTTGCGAGGATCTCTAATGATTTTTATAGCTTGCAAAACATATGTCCAATCATTTATTAATTTTAATTTTATTTATTGATTAAAGAAAAATGAAAACCGTTTATACATTTGTTATATAGGAATAGGTACGTATGGCTTCCTCTCTGTCCTGCACAAGCCATTGAAAATAAAAAAAAAAGCCATGGCATTCTTAAGGAAAGTGCAATCAGAATAATAAATCTCTCGTTACGTAGATTAGAAAATAAAAAAAAAGAGGATAGAATAAATAAAAGAAATACAAAACAAAAGGAATATAAGCGCACACAAAAATAATTATAAATTTCAGCAAATATTTCAGCATTCAACAAAAACCTAAAATTTATTTACGAAAAAAAGAAAAAAAAAATATTTTCATATATTCAACCACATATTTAGTAAATTTTACAAATTACATTGTTAAAGTGCAAACTACACTATACGCATATGGGGAGTAATAAATAACCATAGCACTGGAGCGAGAAAAAATTGTTTTTTTAACCCTACACCATTTCTGGTAGAGGGTATATTAAATTTTTGCGGACCTACGTAACACGCAGACGAGCTTAAGACAGATCTGCCTTCAGAATCGGAGCAGTTTTCTGAATCGAAGTAAGTTCGTCTGTCCGTCTAATGTCCATATTTTATATTCAAGCTACATGTTTAAGAGTATTTGATTGAATTTGTTATAAAGCTATAATACCGTTGAATTTGCTTCGGATCAGCTCTCAATTTCACCCCTCCCTCTATAACGCCTTGTTTTGAAAAAAATTGCTGTTTTCAAAATTTCTCGACTAAAGTCATATAGTATTAGTCGTAATAGTATTTCGTCATTCTAAATTGGTATGAAAAATTTGATCCGGCGAGCGCAATTTTTTGAACCCCCTCTCATATAATCTCTCCTGCAGAAACTAAAGGTTTATATGGGAAAAAGGCCAGATTTACAATATTTCATAATGAAAGTTGGCTCATAATAGTAAATTGACAAAAATATCAACCTTATCGAACTTGCCACGTATGTCTATTTTTGGATATCACCGCGTATTAGGGAATCTTACCGTAGGTAATATGCCGCAAAGTCTTCTTTTTTTTGACAAAAAGTTGTTCCTGACGGTAATTTCACATAAATATTAACTGCATATAATATTAAGGGCCTATATCTTAGACCCCATTCCATTTACAGAAGATCTCTCAAGAATAATAAGATCTTCAGAGAAGTGTTTAAATTTCTAACCTTCGGTCTTTAAAATCGGTCGATAGTAGCGACTGAGCAAAAAAAAATTAACGTTACGGCATTTGGATCGCCCCAGCATATGCAGAGATCATCATGAGAAGCAAGTCTTTATATAGAGCAGAGGTCGACAAACTTTGAGTCAAGGATATTTTCGCATTAAAACAGTCTTTTAGTAAATAATAATAATGTTGAACTTGTGACGTCAATTTAGTCAAATCTGGTTTATAATCAATCATTTTAAGACGAACATAAGCATCTGAATTTTCGGTTTATAATATTTTATAATCCATGTTTATATATTATACTTTATTTTCGAAACTAAAGTGTGTCACTTGAAATTATCATATGGCTTATCCTGCGGGTTGTACGTTGTCGACCCCTGACATAGAGAGAAAGTATAAATAATTTGTTTATGACGGGATCTGAGAAATACTAAAATTCGTAGACAGTAAAATTTTGCTAAATTTGGCTCGCGTCATGCGACGTTCCTGGCATACGGCACTATACGGCCATTCATGAGAAGTATGCCTTTCCATGAAAGTAATCTGTAATTTTGGTGCGTTATTACTACGATGATTGCGTAATTGTATTAGGCGAAATGGTGAAGGGTATTTAAGGATCAATCGTGTCCTACTACAATGTTTTTACATGTCTTCCTTTTTTTTTTTTTTGTTACTCTGATGACTGCAACAAAATTACATGCTTGTCGTTGGTAGGGAAAAGTTTGTTAATTTCCTTTTTCGATGCACTACGTGTTCGTGTATCCGTTTACGAGGTGATATTCCTGTGCTTTTCACTTCATTTGCAAACTATTTTTGTGCATAATATTAATTCACATATATACATACACTTTATTCCCATATGTATGCATGACGTTGGACAATGTTTTTGTTGCCTTTTTTTAAACTTACTCCACGAACATATATAAGGTACACTGAGGTATTCTGGTTTTGGTGAAAAATGAGTAGTTTATCAGTCTTTTCAACATACCAAATAAAATGTAGTGCAATTCAAAGTTCCGATTAACACATCAAAAAACTTAAAAGTCATCTTCGCCCTTTAAGCAAATCTCGTATTATACATATTTTAAGTTCATTTTGTATACTTTTTCCGAGAACATAAAATGTTTTGATATTATGAATGTTGTTCTTCCTACCCGTTGCTTGCTTGAATTTTTCCTGTCACGCTAGGTGAGGAAATAAATATATGTGCATATACCTAAGGGTATAAAGTAGAATACCGAGCAAAAATGTATGCATTTACACGAAATTTTTTGTTACTTCAAGCCATGACTAAAGTTTAATGAGTGACGGTATGATATCAAAACGTTTCGATACAAAGTTTTGTTGTTCATTTTCTGGTTGAAAAAATTTTCAAATTTGTTACAACGTCTATAGAGTGTATATGAGCATACTTTAAAGAATTTTGCAAAACTTATCTTTTGTCTACTTTTTCATTACAACGTAGTGATGCGTTTACAGGATGCTAGATTCAGGCTCTAGTGTTAATTGCTGTTGTTGTGTTTATAGCGCATTCTTTTGAAAACGATTAACTTTCGATACACTACAAATTCAATACCGTATGTTTCGGTCCTTCTTCAGTAACATGGTAATATATATTCATGTATCATGTACGTTACATATACATGTTACTTATTTATAAACGAAGGAATATGATATATTAACTTTTATGCTTCCCTTTTAGTGTAAGTTGGCTATGTGCTTTGAAATGTATCCCGCGGATGCCGAATAAAGATTTTTGTATTCCTTTAGAAAAGAGCTTTAACATCCTTCTTTAATTATGATGTTACTACACCTTTCACTTTTAGTCTTTCCTGGGTCCATTTTTTTAAAGTGCCCGCAACTAGTTTTCTTGCTTTTCATCTACTTTGCTCTTCTCGGTGTCTTACTTCGGCTAGCAGCAAAATTTCAACAATTGATCTTATTATCTTTGTGATGATGTTTCGACATCTACGTTGGCCATCCGAGTGTTGACGGCAAAGACGTCATTGTAAATCGGATAAAGAAGGCTTCTTACAATTTACACTACATTTTAAAATCTCTTATTGATCTTCTTCTTGTATTCTCGTATTAGCTTAGAGAGAAAGAGAGTAAGAGAAAGAAAGAAAACATAATGACAAAAAGGGGTCGGTCGTTAGCTTACCTATACGGGCCTTATTTTGAAAGAGCTATGTTGGCGAATTTTATAAGACATTTCCTATATCCTATTAGTTTGCATTGTAGCTCAACAGAGGTTTTTACAACAATCTCTAGCTTGCATTGAAATCACCAATATTTCCAAATAATGTTTATTTATTATTCCGTACCCTTCATAGGTTTTGTGGATTAAAACCTTTATTCTCTAAATATTTCAATAAATAATTAAAAAATTTGATATAATAACAAGTAAGAAAGTTATATTTGGCGGTGGCCGAATCTCGCATACCCATGTTTTTCGCATACTACTCTCTAAATTATTTTATTTGATAACCATATCGTTGGTATTATTAAGAAAAAATGAATCCAGCAGGTCGCGGTGTCCACCATATTCTGTTCAAAATTAACACATTTTTAGGCAGATAATATATCTTCATTTAAGGAGTGTACAAAATAGAAAACCTTAAAAACTAGACACACAACTGAGAATTTCACGCTGATGAAGAATATATAAAGGATCTTTGAAGCATCCTTATGGGAGTTACATACCTTATGGAAATAAAAATAAAATGAGTATGCCCTCAAATTATAGTGAGGGGTATAAAAATTATAACAACTCTAACGCTTGTTAATAATCTCATTGAAATGGATATACATATGCAAGACTTGTACGCGAGAGTCCGTATTATATATATTCTTACTTGTTATACTTATCGCCGACAGATAAGGGTTCATTTTGTCAAAACGTGTTTGTTTGTTAACTTTGCCTACTTCAAGATCCTTATGTAAAATGTTTTTGCTCCCAAAGCAAGGAGCATTTGTGATTTGTGTTAAGGTTTATCATTGATATACCTGTGATATTTCTATGTTAGAGGTGCCCCTTAGCTGGATACCATCCATTCATACATTTGTTTTAGAATGATTTTTTGTAAAGTAAAATGTTGTTCTTTAGATCAAGCTTGGAATTTCCTATATATGGGCGCATTGGAATATCGGTGCTTTTTTTCTGGTTTTATCCTAATATTTAATAAAAGTTCCATGTTGGACAATGATGCATGTGATGCAAAAAACTGCATTAACGAATCAAAAATTAAAGAATTATCAATAAGGAACTTCCTCTAGAAGGCAAAGAGCTCATGAAGAGTTTCTCATCGTCGTTCAAATAAATCTTTCCCAAAAAGGTCCCGCTTTAAAGGAAAAGAATTCCTAGCTTTTGCATCATGACAACGAGCTTTTGCATACTGCTGCATATATTCGTCAATTTATTGGGAAAAATCAAATTCCACAAGTGCCATATCCACTATTTTCGTTCCCTATTGTTGAGGAAACCACTTTACGGAAATCGTTTTGAGCCGGTAGAAATCAGTAAAGTAACATTCAAAAGCAGCTTTGAAAACACACTCTAATTCTACTGGCTGTTGGCTTTAGCGAATCAAATAAGATGAGACTTTAATCAGATTTAAAACGATTTATGTTTTGAAAATAAAAAGCTATCTACATATTTGAAAAAATTTCTATGTGTTATATGCGTCGTTGAAAATTCATTAAATATTATTCAACGAACTCTTAAAATATATAAAAACGTCATAGGTATGAAGGTGCCAAGATTGAATAAGCTATCTGTCCATTCGTCAGTTAAAATCGTGTTTAACACTTTGCGGTAAAATTTACTCTTCCAGGCAAATTTTAGTCTAAAGTTTAAATCTTTAAGATGAATTTTTAAGGATATATGCATATAGACGGACATTCCTAAATCATTTCCGTCAACTATCCTAATTGAGAGTACATGCATTCTGTGGAGTTTTTGATGCATATTTTACTGTACATGTGGCATGTGGTAAGTTGAAAAGTGTTTTAATGTTTACAACGACTCCTTTACTACGCCATTTGCTTTCATTGTTCCCTTACTCGCTTATATTGCTTGCCTTTGGCCGTATTGTAAGTATAATGATACCGGAACGCAACGTACATGTTTTAATTCCGATAATATCTTTACAGTTATCTGTTAATTTATTAGCATGTAATAGTTAAATGAACGTGAAAGTCATTAGTACGTGTTTAGTAAAAGCAATTATATAGAGATTCAGTTGTTTACTTCGTACAATGCATTATATAGCATTAAAAGTTAATTTTCGAATGCGTGGTCATGCCATTCTAATAGAATAATATAAGGTTTTCAAGCTATACAATATACATGGTAAACATATGATGGCAAGAAAGAATAGAGTGCATAGCGTGTACATAAACATATATAATAAATTTCCCTTTTAAAGGCAAATTGTAGTTATTTTACAACAAATAAGAAAACTAACGATACACTAACGATTCTTTTTTTTTTACTCAGACGAGTCCCCTCTTCTCATTAGGTAGATGGTTATTTACTCTTTTTTGTTTATATAGAAACTCTTTTCTAAAGCCCTTTTAGAGTTGGAATAACAGATGAGCTTTAAAAGAAGTTTGCTTAATTGAACGATAATTGACTTTTGAAGCGTATATTTCCATGCCACAATCGAGATAACAAAATTAATATAATCGCATTCATGTCATACGCATAGTATAAGAAAGCAAAAAAACAATTAAACTCTGAGGTACAAAAACAAAGAGATAATAAAACAAAATATTAAAGTCATCACTCATACGCAACCATAACCGAATCCATACATACATACATAGCTGGTAAGAAAATTCTATTCAGCTGTGGCCGAGTCTTTTATACCCAACACCTTTCACACCTGTTAAGGAACAAAAACATTTTCTCTTTTTTTTGCTTTTCTTAGCTTATATTGGACTATACACGAATCCTTTGATCGCTTCAGCCCATTTTCAATATTATACCCCATACGAAGCGAGAATAAAAGATATGATGAAGATAATTGCGAATTTCACTAGCACAGACAAATACCAACTGTCTTCACAGACCTCTGTAAACGCCCTAGCGAAGCTCTGTCAACTAGTGATGATCAAGATATGTTTGGATTTGGAAGCATATTCCGTCCAAGTTCCGGAAAATTTCTGTGGACACCTCATGGATATATGTGAAAGTATATTTTTTGCAAATGTAAACCAAAGTAAGTAAATGACTAAATATTCACGGATGTATGCACAGATAGAGGCCAATACGGTACCTGTAGAAAGCGGCCAACTCATCGACATGGACAACTGTAAAAGTCTGCAACACGCCGAACAAGGCCTCAGATTTTCTATTAAGTATACATATTCAACTATTTTCCCATAGCCGGCTTATGCTTATTATGCCTATAAGAGTAAGCTTCAAAATCCAACCATATCTAGATCGTAACTACTTAAGACGACGACGGTTAGGGCATTTAGAGAGGTCTGTTAAGAGAGTTGATATGTGCTTTTCCCTTTGGTCCTTCGAATTTATCTTCACACTCTTTCGAAAACTTACGTAATATTTACTTATAGTGTCTCTGACGCTTCCTTCTTAATATAGCAAACGCTTTGATAGCGTCAATATACCATTACTCTCTGAGTGATGGGTATAAAAATTTTAAGTTGTAACAACAAACCGCTTAACAGACAAGCAAGCTTCTCTTCTCTTGTTTGTACATGTCTGCTGGCTTACATGCGGACGCATCGGAGTGTGTTATGCGCAAAAATTAAATTTTAACATATGTCAATATGACACATGTTTTCTTAAATGCACAACAACTGAACTTTACATGCAGATGTCTTTTCATCAATGTTTTTATCCTGCGGAAATATACGCATGCACGGAAGGAAGGCACCATAAGAGTTTGGATGCATTTCCAAAATTTTTTGTTTCATACAACACATATCATCTTCCAAATATTTATATATATACATATACAAAGTATATGTAGATTCTGGATTAACTGGGAAAACAGATTCGGTTTAGTCAAGGCGCTCTGTCTGTCGTTCTGTTTGCCTCTCAAGCAATTTAAATGTCATTTACGAAAGCTTGAAAGCTTTGGTCAGGAAACAAAAGCTTGCTTTCAGATCTCTTCTCTTCTTCTCATTCCCATGTGTTTGAATCTGAAAATCTAAGAAAACCGATCAAGATAAATTATGAATTTTTTCTTTTTGAAAAAAATAAATGAAATAAAAATCGATGATCTTACACAGCATACAAAATATATATGTGTATATATCGATGTATTGTAAATATAACAAATGCAAAAATCGATTTAAATATCAATCAATTTTCTACCTAGCTGTCTGTCCGTCCGGCATGTGGTTTAAACAGGGGTCGCTTTACGTCTTTCTCGTCATCGAACGAAAGACAAAAATTTTAAATATTTTGCTTTCCAACTAAAACGTGACATTTTAATTTCGATACCAAGTAAACACTCATACGCTACGGAGCACCATCAACCCAAAATGCTAAATCTATATCGAGTTTGCTTAATAACTAAAATAGTAAATCGGCTACAGAATTGCCAGTTAACAGTCCTTTAGTTTCATACATTTTCACTTTAAAAAATCTCTTGGTGAAGAACGAATATATCGAAGTAGTCGAGCAAGATTATTAAGAAATCGTAATCGTACACTACACCTATCTATAAAACGATAGATTCTTTTTTTTAGATTTGATGGTGATTATCAAAAACTTGCAAATCCTTATTCCATTTGAAGCTTGTTTTTTATACCATACACCACTTGTGATCAAGGACACAAGTCCAAGTAAGTTTATGCGGAGGAGAAGAAGGACTTGAGATAGACCCACCGTGCATTACACCGGTCGATTCTGAACTTGTCTGTCCGTCTGTCCATCTTACTTTGTTGTTTTCAACATTACAGGTTGCAACTTTTGAGAAATTTGGTACACTGGCATGTCTTGGACCGGGGATGAAAGCTTCTGATAATGGCTCAGATGGAACCACTTTTTCCACCACTTCCCTTATCACACTTTATTATAAACAATTCTTATATGAATAACTGTAGGTTGGTGTATGGTATGTAATGGTGCGCCATCTTCCACTATAGTGTTTTCACATGTTTTGTTTTTTGTTGCTTTTTGCTAAGGTTACCGGTGCGTATGTGCGGTGTATGTGTAAAATGTTGCATAACGAAATACAAATTTAAGGCGAAGAATATTAAAAATTGCTTTTTGATAGGAAGCGAACAAATGTCTGTACTGTAGACATATGCTGCCATATAAGACAGAGCCATCAATAATGCGCAGAGAGGAAAGAAAGAGATGGAATGAAACGTGAGTTTTAAAGGCAATAAACATAATTATAAGAAAAATGATTTTGGCGCTTACGATAGAATTCGCATAAAATTATGTGTGTAAATACGGTAAACCATTATAATCTTCATCATTATCAATAGTAAGTGCAGGTATGCATTGGCAGCCTAGCGATCAGAAACGCTAAAAATGAATGGCATAACACTGTAAACTAAGGAACAACTTTTGAAGATTTTGGATGAATCGCTTGAACAGAGCAAAACGTAACTCTGTGATTGCTATTATATTCCACATATAAGCTTGAGCACTACGCCTTTCTTGCTCACATTTCGATAATTGTTAGCAAACAAAAAATGTGATGTTTCTATTTCTGGTCTTATTTTCCGGCTTAGGTCACCTTTTCGCATTAATTGCATTTTTATACCTTACGCCAGTTGTAGCGCAAGTGTATATTAAGTTTGCACGGAAGTATGCGATATCCACAACGACTTGATGCACCTTTCACTGTCGATTCAGAATTACTTTCAGAAAACAATCTAGACTTGTCTGCCCACCTTTCCGTCTTGTTTTCTTGTGTTCAACATACAAATTGCAATTTTAGAGATATTTCGATGCATATTGGTACACCGACATGTTTTGACTCAAGAATGAACGTTACTGCAAATGGTCAGAATCAGATCATGTTTCCAGTCACTTTCTTTATAACACTTTCATTTAAAAAATCGTTCCGTAAATAACTGTAGGATGATGGAGGATATTTAATGATGGGCCGGGTGCCACTATAGTCTTTCTGCTTATTTCTTACATTAAGAGCGCATTCAAATTTAGTGCCACCTGGTAATCTCCCACTCTAAGTTATGTCGAGCGAAGACCAGCTCAGAGTAAGCGTTCCAATTTTTATGCATTTATCTGTTAAGCAAAAAATCTTTTAATCCTTAGTTTAGGAGGTGCGGTAAGCGAGTCTGTCGATCGATGCGCCAACATGCATGCAAGAACATCCAAGGTTTCTGCTCAATTTAAATTCGATGGCTTCAGTTTTGTGGCCAAGAGAATATTTACAAGAAGAGAATGTTGTATACATACGGATGGACATACGCACAAACAGACGGACACCCTTAAATCGATATACAGTTTAATGCTAATCGAGCATTAGTGGAGTTTCTGATGCTTTCTTGTGGGCGTTGCAAACGTTTTGACAACACGTCATCCTTCGGTTGTGGGTATAAAGGCTCAATATGGTTGCATAAGCAATATTGTTGAAATTTACTAGACATTGTACTGAAAGGAGTAGACCGAGTTCTAAGTCAAAAACATGCTGAATAGATGCCTTGCGATATTCAAAATATAAATAACTATCATATAAACTAAGCGAAACAGTAGCTTCGGCCATTTTGTGAATGTTGCGCCGATATAGGGTGCTAACAACTGTCCCAACCAAAGGAAAACGTCATTAAGAAATGTTGCCATTGCTAATTACTGTCATAACTGATGCAGTAAGAGGTGGAGAAAAGGCGGAACCAGACCATAACTCATAAATTTGTGATATCGTTCGCTTCCAGAAAGTGAAACCTAATCAAGAAACTTTAATGGCCACGAATTGAAGTATGCTATCTTTCGCGCTTTATTAACCCGTTACTAAGCTTTCAGTGATTTGCGTGTTCAAGAAAAACTTTTGTTTTTATAGCGGCATCAACGCAATGAGTCCACTCGCATACAGCCTCAAACGACCAGCGTTTCTCGAACGACTCTTATCTTATCTAGCTTTAAAAATGCCCTATTTTATCTTACGAAATTTCAATTCTATCCGCAACAAACTAAAAGTACCAGTTGGCAACTGTTACAACTTTAAACAAGTAAAAAAATTATATGTGGTCATGACCGAATCTTTTATACCCATCACCTTTATCTTAAAAGCGACAAAAAAAGTAAAAGAACTAAATGTTCATGCTTTATAATTTGAAGTGGGCGCGGCTGATTTTTTGAAAATAAAAGTCGTTCTCGCATAGGCTTGTGGGTGTTGTAGGCGTATCCATGGAAAAGTTGAAGTCAATTCATAATGTTACCACAAATAATGTTTACCACAAATACTGCAAAGTTGCGCAAAGTGGCAGATGGACAGACGAATAGGCGGACATGTTTCGGTGCATTCCAAATTTGAAACTGGCCAAGAATTTGTATATTTTATGCGGTTTTTGCAGCTTGTTTCTCCGCGTTCTAAAGGTATTGAAACAATAGTTAACTTTTGATTCACTATAGTATTAGGTAGGCGTGGTCTATTGTTTCCATTTCTTTGCATGAATGCTACATCATCGTCTATAGGTAAAAAAAAAAACAATGAAATACACTAAACTGTGTTTTTATTCCTTATGAAAAACAGAGGTGCTTTCATGTTACGTGGTGCTGTGGGCGTGTTCTTCAACCGATTTTGGCCATTTTCAATACCAACCTGCGGGCAAGTACTTTCATTGTTTCAGCGCAATTTGAAGCCGAAAGCTTCACTTTTGCGGTGTGTTAAAGCACAAAAACACAGACGGACAGACGGACATGCACAAATCGATTTACAATTTTATGCTAATCAAGAATATGAGTACTTTATGGAGTCTTTGATGCTTCCTTCTGAGCGTCGCAAACGTTTTGACATCCGTCATCCTTCGGTGATGGGTATAATCATGTGTTAAAATGAAGAGAAAATGCATTAGTAGAAAATCGCATAAATTTTCTAATATCATGTATGATATTTAATGTTTGGTTCACAGACGATACACAATAGTTATCAAACTATCTTTAAAGGTTTCTTCCTAGCAAGGGCTCTTAAGAAATTTGCCATATAAACCGAATATTATAAATTTTTTTTTTTATAATTTTTTCTTGTTCTACAATTGTGTCAGTTTATATTTTAAGGCTTCCATGTGTTGTCTCCTGCATGTCATTTTACTGAGAAATTAAAAACAAATTAAACATTTTCATAACTTATACTTATTTTGCAGTAATTGCAACTGCTGTCATGTGCTTGAATGCGGCTTTGTTTTTCTCCAATTTTTGTAGCCAAAAAAAAAAAAAAAATGTAATAAAATTCACAAAAATATTACTATATCCTTACATATGTACGTTATCTACGTATATATTTTTTAATATAACACCAAAGCAAACAGCAGGGACGTTGTACATGTTATGGATGGAATTGTTTGGCACCCATCTCGTATTTATTATTATATTTTGGAAAAATACATCACTTATAAGTATCTACCATACTTATATAAGATTTGTATCTAAAAATAGGGTATCTCTGTAAAATCAAATAAAAATAGTGTAATAGACCGCGAGCCATCATTAATTACTTTACACTACCACACGTTTGTTCATATACGAACCATTCAAAATAAAGCGTGATATGGAAAGCGGTCGAAATATTGTAAATTAATCTTTTTCTGAAGAGCTTACCATTCATAAGAAATCTCAAATCGAGTTGACTCAAAGATATAAAGCCACATGGTTCAAGTGTGTCTTAATTTTTATGTTACCACCATAAACAAATTCTCCTGATAAAACATTAACAATAAGGTCTTTTTGGCATATAACGGTTTACATCATATTCAAAAAATAGACTTACGTGGTCCAAATTCGACAAGATCTATATTTTTGTCAATTTATTATTATTATGAGTTTTGACCGCGAAATATTGTCGATTAAATCTTTTTGTTAAATAAAGATTCAGTCTTCGTAGGAACGGTTATAAGATAGGAGGTTCAAAAACTTCCCACAGTCGAACCAACCTTAACATTTGTTGTCGTATTTTTATAATTGCTATAAATGTTGTATTTTGTATCTTTACAACCCACGCCACTTATGGTGCAAAATATATTAAGTTTGTGCAGATGTATGTAACATGCAGAAGAGCTTAAAATAGACCCAACTTTTATTATACCAATCAATCCAAAATCATTCTCTGAATCTATCTAAGCCTGTCTGTCGTTCTGTCCGTCTGAGATATTCTGATGAAATTTGGTACACCGCGGACGTATGCAACACGCAGATGGTCTGGGGATATTTTTTTTATTATAGCGATCAAGTCAGTCTCATTTGCTGGATCGATTCAAGCTTGTCTGTCAGTCCTTAAAATTTTTTAATGAATTATTCACACTGCCATGTTTTAGCACAAAGACCAACGCTATTGAAAATGTTTCTGATCGGTTCACATTTACAACCACTCCCCATATAACGCCCTTTTGTGAAAAGTCGTCAAATGGAAAAAAAATTGTCATTTTCAAAATTGCCCGGCAAAAGTCGTTAAGTAATGATATTTAGGCATTCTAAATGGGTATAAAGATACCGAACCGGAAATTTTTGAACCCCTTCTCATACAACGAGGACTGAATTTCATATGACAAAAACATATAATTTTCAATGCTCAAATCATAGTAGTAATTTGAAATAAAAAAATTAACTGGGCCATATTTGGACTATATTGGCCAATTTTTTCAATCTTAACCTATATAAGAATTTTCACAGAAATTGATCCTTTATAAGGCAGAAAAGTCTAAATTTTGATATGTTATGATAAAAATTGATTAATAATAGTAATCTTAATAAAATATGTACACTGTACCAAATGTGGACCAACTACGCCTATTTGTGGATGCTTCCCTATATAAGGGTTTTCGAGGAAATTGATTCTTGATAAGGCATAAAAGTCTAAATTTTGATATGTTATTATAGAGGTTGACCAATAATAGTAATTTAGATAGAATAAATTCGAACCACTGACGTCTATTTTTGGATCTTACCCTGTATCAGGGTTGTCACGAAAATTTTTGCCGTTTAGGGCAAAAAAGTTGAAGCTTTAATATTTTATCATGAAAATTGATCCATAATAGCAATTTGATATAAGAATTAACTGTAATGAATTTTGAGCACAAATCTTAATTTTTTAACTTTTTAGGCGCAGCCGTTCTTGCGAAAAGTAAGCCTTTATTTTCAAAGAAGTATAATTACAGTTCCATAACAGCAAGTTCACATAAAAACAGGGTATAATTTTTGTGTTCTACGGCAAAATTAAGAATTGTGTTAGACAATCCGACGTAGAGTATTTAAAAGTTGGCGTAGGCCAACTATAATCACTTGCTTTTGTGTTTTTATTTAAAAAAACCCAAAGTTAACTTATTTTTTCAGTTCCATGTACATTTGGAACAAACTTTCAACTATCATAAACCTCTACACCTTAAGATTTGGTTTCGATAGAACAGGATAAACGTTGCGTCGATTTATATTATGTCCAAGTTTAAATTATCCATTCTTATAACATCCTACACCACCCTTGGTATATGGCATATTAAGTGTGTGGAACTGTATACAAAAGCTAAGAAGAAAGACTCACCTTTTATATAAGCCAGTCGGTCTGTCCATGTATATTCAACTACGTGTTTAACCTACAGATCACAATTTTTGAGATATTTTGATAAAAATTGGTACACTGACTTGTTTTGGGCCAAGAATAAATGCTTTGAGAAGTGGTTCGGATCGAATACTGCAAGATGGCGTAGGGTAGTTAATGATGAGCAGCGGCCCATTAGAATGTTTTTACTTGTTTACTTTTCTCTACGCGAAATGTATCGAGGTAAGCGTTATATTGAAATTAATTCCAACATTTACATATTTCAGTAAAATGTTCATCGCTTTCGTTTTGCAAATTAATATAAATATGTGACATACACACGTATGCAATTCGCATAACGCGAAATCGTCGGTTTTGCTAACGTTAAATCATGAAAATTAACATAAAGCAGAGTAATATTTCTTTCGACGGTGGAATCAGTCCTTTTACTGGTAATGAGAAAGCAATTATTAATTGCAATTAAATAAAATTCAGTTTAATAAAAACCATCTGCCCACTGGTAAATTGAATTTAATTAAAATATACAGAAAGGGCGGTTTTTTTATCAGCCTGTGCTACCTTGCGTAGAACATTGCAAGACATAAGACCGATTTACTTGCTATTAGGATCATAAGTTGTTAATGTATACATTCCAACGTATTGTGTTAGTGAAAGCAAAGCCATGCTTATAAGTACAGTCAAATATCCTATAATTGAATTAATTCATTACGGATTATGTATAAACAACATTATGAGGATCTCAGAATTAATGCAACTCAAATAAACAATTTTGTAGAAACCGCGCTCAGAGAAACATAGATTTAAGATAAATTAAATTACAAAGCGTATTGTCGAAGGCTTGTTATACTTTGTGTTCGTACTATATAAAATAAAACAAATGAAAAGAATTTCAACACACTAGAGCCTGAACCTCAATATTAGACTAAATTAAAAAAATTCAAAGTTCATTGCTGCCCAGTTAGTTGAAACCAAGAATAGCGCATAGATGTTAAAAATAAAAATACCTGCCTGCCTCTACAAACCACGCCTTTTGCCTTCTTTTATATAGTAGATGTAGTATAATTTATACTATATATGAAGTATATATAAAACAAGTTAATATGGTTAACCTAGTCCTAGTTTAAACTTATGCTGTCGACATTTTCCATCGTAAAGAACAAGATATGTTAAGATCTTTTTTTGCGTCCTTAACAGAAGACTTTGATTAATTATTAAGAAATTGAGTAAAAATTTGCTCTTAGAGGACTGCCAGGGCGCCTTGCTTAATAGCATTACTTTGAAAATAAACCGCAAATAGCTTGCTGAAATTATGTTGCGGCATTCCTAAGGTGTTCCAACGGAGTTGTCATACTGACGATATTTATTTAGACTGATTTCAGTAAGGTCTTTGAAAAACACTTGGTTGCATCGGGACTTTTCGTACCTATCATGGAAATCTTAAACAAGTAAGGACATTATAATCGGGCAAGCCTACACAACATTGCCTGCCACAGTTCTTATTTTTTTATATGAAATTACTATAACATTATGGGTCAACTTTCATCACCACATATTAAAACTTAGCATTTTCTGCACTGGAAAAGATACATTTTCGTGAAAACCTATATGAAGAATCCAAAAAATAGGCCGCTAGGCTCCAAATTTTCATCATGAAGCATTGAAAATTATGCTCTTTTGTCGTACGAACTTGAGGTTTCGTTATATGAGAGGAGGCTCAAGAATTGTCCCAGCCGATTCAAAATTTTCATACCAATTTAGAATGCTGAAATGCTACTACTTTTTCGATTTTGCCAAGAAAATTTGAAAACTGCAATTGAGAATAGACAAAAACGCGGAGTATTTTCAATAGCGTTTGTCCTTGGGTCAAAACACTTGACTGTACCAAATTTCATTAAAATATCTTAAACTTTCGACCTGTAGCTTGGATAAAATGATACGTGGACAGATATCAGATGGACGGACAGTCTTAGAGCAATTCAGATTACGATCCTGACTCGATCGCTGTAATAAATTTAGGCCAATTTTTGTACCTTCTCTCGTATAACCTTCTCTGGCATACGACAAGGAGGTATAATTTTCGATGCTTCATGGTGAAAATTATACCATAATAGTAATTTAACATACGAAAAGTAACTGTGCCAAATTTCTACTACCTCGGCTTATTTTTTTAATCTTACCCCAAAAAAAATTTTTCACGAAAATTGATCCTTTATATAGTAGAAAAGTGTAAATTGTAACAAATGGTGAACAAAGATAAGAACAAATTGGCCCATGATAGAAATTTCATACAAAAATGAATTGTTGGATCCTGCCCTATGTAAGAATTAAACTTGTAATATACTAGTTTGCGTTTTAGTTCCATTTCCCCATAAAAACTCACTTCAAAAATATGCCTTTATATAGAAATAAGATATAGTTTTTGTGTTCTACAATAACAATAAAAATTATGTTAGACAATGTGTTGTAGGGCATTTAAAGGTCAGTCTTGTTTGGTTATAATGTTCTTACTTGTTTTTGTTTATTGTTATTTATCTAGTGCTGTTTGTATTATAAGTAAAGAACAAGTAAACTTCCGTTTGCCTCTTGTGTCTGTTTTATTCGTTTAAATGAATGAAAGAAACAAAGGCGATCATGAAAGTCATACGTGATGCAAAATATCAATTTTCGCTGCTAAAGAAAATAAAAATTAGTTAAAAAATATATAATTAAACTCCAGCCTATTTAAAGTTTTTATTTTTTAAGTTGTTAGTAATTTCCATATTGAAGAATTATCCTTTTTTCTAATCGATACAAACTTGAGAATTGAAAAGGAAAAATAATTAACGCCATGCATAATTAATGTAATATTGATTTCAGTCCCATAAACAAAAATTGCAAAACACGAAGATTTCTTCCTTTTAGAATTTTAATAGACTTTTTTTAAACATACCCTATTAGATTATCGGAGATGACCTCAACAAAACAAAAAACAAGTTATTTATTTCATTTTATATTAAAGCTAAACATTGTCATTTTATATCTTCGCTATTCTTCAAAATACTTTGAAAAACTTAAACAATGTGGCAATAATATTCATAGTATAATGAACGTATACTCACCACTCCGCAGTGTATAGTGTTGCGAAGAAAAGTCTTGTTTTTCTTTAAACAGATTTACGGAAATTTTTGCAAGAATTTATCACTAATAAGTTGTAGTAAAATGAATACCTTAGGTCCGAAAGAGGATGGTGGTCCAAACGTAGAATTTTTTAATTCTCCCGAATCATTGCAAGGCTTTGAAACAATACGTTTATGGCTGCAGAAAAATTGCAAAAAGGTGAGTAAACGAAATAGAAAATGTTGTTTAAGGGAAGAGAGGCGTGATTCTTTTAAAAATGTTTTAATTTCTAGCAATTAGCTAGTGAACCCATAACTAAGGAGAGTTTAGCACAATTGTTGATTCAATTTCTCCAGTATGTGGAAGCTAAATTGGGCAAAAATTCCACAAAGCCGCCAGCGACACGCATACCGGTAAGTTTGTATTGCTTGTTTATCTTAGAAGTATACAATTGTAGCATTGATAATTTTTTCTCAGATGCGTTGCTTTATGGATTTCAAACCGAATGGAGGTCTATGTTATATATTTGCCGCTATGTTTCGCTTTCGTGACAAGCAAAAAGGGAAGAAATTTGATTTTACAGTCGGCAAGAATCCCATTAAAGATCCAAACATTCAATTGCTGAGTGATATTGAGCAGGAATTGGTTGAAGCAGATCTTTATCGAATTCCGTATATCTATATAAGACCTGAAGTCGATCTGGACAAGCAATTGAGCACACGTTTGCGAGAAATCTTAGCTACCCGTCGCGTGGAGATAGTTTCAAATGAAGAAGATGCTACGCATATTATTTATCCCGTGGTCGATCCGCACCACGATGAATACGCTCGTCCCATTTTCAAACGTGGAAACCATGTTATGCTGCATTGGTACTGCTTGCCGGAATCGTATGACACTTGGACGCCAAATAATTTCGATTTGCCTGATAATATACCCGAAAATCCCGAGTCGCCAATTGAACGCTGGCGAGTATCGGCTTCATGGATTTTAGACTTGGAACAATACAACGAATGGATGGCTGAAGAGGATTATGAAGTAGACGAAGCGGGTAAAAAGAAAATGCATAAGCAACGTTTATCCGTAGATTATATAATGTCATTTGGAAGTGATGATAAGAAAAAGTCGAGCAGTACAGGGGGAACGAAACAAAAGCGCAGACGTTCGCCTTCACCTGGGCCATCAAAACCTGGCAAACGTAAGCGTTCTCCAGCCGTACTACATAAAAAATCTCGTAATGATGATGACGATGAGGATTTAACGCGTGATATGGACGATCCATCTTCAGAAACAAATTTGCAAGAAGTTATTAAAACATCATCCTTGCAATCCACTGCTAGTCCTGCACTTGGTAATAAATCTAGAGGTGATAATGATATGATGCCAATAAAAGGTAAGACACCTAATAGTACAAAGATTTTTTTAATATAAAACTTCTTCAACTATTGAAGGGGGTACAATTACCGATTTGGATGATGAAATGACTGGAGGTAGTGCTGCGCAAGCTTTGTCTACTTGTGATGGTGAAAATTCACAAACTGGAAAGACGAGCGATAATAGCAATACGCAAGAGTTCTCTTCATCTGCTAAAGAAGACGTGGAAGATAATGTTACTGAGCAAACACATCACATAATTGTCCCGTCATACTCGGCCTGGTTTGATTACAATTCAATACACACAATTGAGAAACGAGCTATGCCCGAATTCTTTAATTCGAAAAATAAATCCAAAACACCAGAGATTTATATGGCTTATCGCAATTTCATGATTGATACTTATCGACTCAATCCTACTGAATATTTAACCAGCACAGCCTGCCGTCGAAACCTCGCTGGCGATGTGTGTGCTATAATGCGTGTTCATGCTTTCCTTGAACAATGGGGATTAATTAACTATCAGATTGATGCCGAATTACGTCCCACACCCATGGGGCCACCGCCCACCTCACATTTTCATATTCTATCGGATACTCCATCTGGTTTGCAATCACTGAATCCGCAAAAGACTCAACAGCCATCAGCTGCTAAAACTTTGCTCGATCTCGACAAAAAACCTATAATTACAGCTATAAAAGAAGGCAAAGAGGATTCGTTAGATAAAGCTCCGGTAACTGTAAAAACGGAACCTCTGGAAAATGGGACAAATACTTCAAGCCAGTTTGGCCTAAAACTGGATCAATATGTAAAAAAACCGGCTGCAATCAAAAATCGTACCGCAGCAAATGTGTCACGTGAATGGACCGATCAAGAAACTCTTCTACTATTAGAAGGATTGGAATTGCATAAAGATGACTGGAATAAAGTCTGTGAACATGTTGGCACTCGCACTCAAGATGAATGCATACTGCACTTTTTGCGTTTACCCATTGAAGATCCTTATTTGGAAGATGATGGCGGTTTTCTAGGTCCTTTAGGTTGCCAACCGATCCCTTTTAGTAAGACTGGCAATCCAATAATGTCTACGGTTGCATTTTTGGCCTCAGTGGTTGACCCAAGAGTAGCGGCGGCCGCCGCTAAAGCTGCGATGGAAGAATTCGCGGCCATTAAAGACGAAGTACCAGCCACCATAATGGATAATCATATGAAAAATATTGAAAAGGCCTCGACAGCTGGAAAATTTAATCCTACTTACGGCTTGGCTAATACCGGTATTGCTGGCACTGGAACCGACAAAGATGATGATGATGTTAATAACGCTGCTACCGTAGGCACAGTTTCTGCTGATGAAGATATGAAGGATATAATAAAGAAGGAAGGTTCGTAAAACTCTCGATATACTTGGTTTATTGTTAACCATTCATTTATATTTATAACACAGACATGTCGGGTGGAACGACATCTATTGATGTAAGAGGGGAGGGTGGAATTGATGGTGAGACTTTAAAAGAAAGTGAGTCTAAACAAATATTTAATGAGGTGAACGTGCAAACAGCTGCAGCTGCTGCGTTGGCTTCAGCAGCAGTGAAGGCAAAACATTTGGCGGCATTAGAAGAACGTAAGATCAAATCTTTAGTTGCGTTATTGGTAGAGACTCAAATGAAGAAATTGGAGATAAAATTGCGACACTTTGAAGAACTTGAAACTACAATGGAACGTGAACGAGAGGGCTTAGAATATCAACGACAGCAATTGATTACTGAACGTCAACAGTTCCACTTAGAACAATTAAAGGCAGCTGAATTTAGGGCGAGACAGCAAGCCCATCACCGTTTACAAGAACAGCAATGGCAAGGAACATCACCAGCAGCAGCTGGATCTACTTGTGCAAGTACTTTACCAGCTGGCAATCATTCCATTGTTGGAGGCCAACCAAACGCCGGATCACAAATATGTTCTGGCAGCACTATGCCAAGCGCTCTTAGTGCTTCTCAAGCATCTCCCCATGTTAGTGGACCAAGTGCTGCGACCGCTTCACATGCCGCTGCAACTACAGTCGTAGGTACTCCACTATCCGGGCAAGCAACAATGTCTATGGGTGAGTAGTTTCATTACTTTAACCTAAAACATCTTAATGCGAAGTGAACATCTTTCTCTAGATGCCAGTCCCGCAGTATCACTCGCAGTATCAGACGGTTCGCAAGAATCTTGCGTCACAAATCAACAACCGCTGCAGACAAATCCAACGACTCCAACGATTACTTCTTCTTAAAACTTTGAAATGTATTAGTATTATTAATTTTTACGCAGCTTTTCCATTTACTAATGCGATTTTAATTTTATCCAATTGAAGACGATAAATAGTCCATTTAATTGATGCATTTGATTTCAAATAAATAAAATGTATTACTTATAGTATGCGTAATCTTTTCAGATCAACTTTTAATTTATTTTGGATTTTCTACTATAGGTATAGGCACGCCTTTTACTCCATCTCCTGTTTATAGTACATACGAGCACAGGTAGGATTTACTACCAAGAGTAAACCATTGCCTTATCAATTTCTTAATAGCAGGCTCTATATTGCTTCTAAAAATGTGGGTGGAGGTGGTGGTAAAATTAGCCATCTGACCATTACCTAGGACCCTTTAATGCCACAGCCATGGAATATATTACAAAGTGTTTTGAAGTCTGAAAGCCATGTTCGAATGGGCTTCGGAAATTATTAAGCGTCAAGACAATATAGGAATCAACAAATTAAGGAATATAATTACAATATTCGACGGAAAAATTAAAATGTTTTGGGTACCAAGTCACATCGGTTTATTGGGAAATCAGCAGGCTGATCGAGCGGCAAAGTATGCTGCTTCTGCTCCTCTATTCATGGATGATGCCATTTTGCTTTTCTTTTTTATACCCATCACCGAATGGTATGAAGAATAGCTTCAAAGATCACCCATAAAATATATATATTGTTGTTCAGCATGAAATACTAAATATAGATTTAAGCATGTCCATCTGTTCGATTGTCCGTTTATATACTATCTGTTATAAAAATTCTTCGAGTCGCAAAAACGCAGCAATCGGCTTCAAGTTTGATAGGTTGGTATTGAAATGGATCAAATCGGTCGATGGACACGCCCACAGTCGCCCTAAAATTGGTTTTTCCCTCATTTCTGATAAACTTTATCAGATAAATGTACAAAAATTTGGACCTGTGCTCTATGGGTGAAGATGTGGCATTACAAGTACAAAAAAGAAAAAATTGACCGCGCCTGCCAAATGTTGTAGTGCATAAAAATTTAATTTCTTTTCCAATACCTTTATAACACGCAGAAACATCCTTCAAAAACCCCATAAAGTGGCCACATTCAAATTTGGATTGCACCTAAGCATGTTCATCGGTTCATCTGTCCGTCTGCCCAATCGTCTGGTATCTGTGGGAAACATTCTCATTTTAGCGAAAATGAAGATTTCGCCTACAAATTGGAAAGGATTTTGGAACGCACTTTGTCAAAGTACACACGCCTACAACGCCTATGCGGCAAAAATTTATATTTCGGAAATAGAAAAAATCAGCCGTGCCCACACCATTTTATAAAGCATGAGAATTCAATTCTTTTACTTATACTGGGTCTTTTAGGATGACGGTGATGGATATAAAAAATTGGATGGCGACAGAATATAAATTTCTTAATTTGGTTCCGTTTTACATTTCTCTTATGAACGTAAATCATGATTTTAGTTAATAATGTTTTACCTCATCGTTTATTTTTAATTGTTCAATAAATTTTTTTATTAGCTATGTCGGTGAGAAAAAACCGACAGAATATGAAAAGGTAAACGTTATATTGAAATTAATTCCAACATTTGCATATTTCAGTAAAACGTTCATCGCTTTCGTTTTGCAAATGTATATAAATAAAGGAGATACACACGTATGCGGTGCATATAAAAATTCGTCGTTTTAATCAACATTGAATTATAAAAATTAACAAAAACACGCAGAGTAATTTCTCTTTCGATAGTGGAATCAGTCCTTTTACTAGTAATGGATAAGCAATTATTAATTGCAATTGAATAAAATTTAGTTGAATAGAAATCATTTGTCCACTAATAAATTGGATTTAATTAAGTTTTGCTTTGTGGAAAAAAATACAAAGCAGGAAAAATTTTTTTAATTCAACTTGTGTCGAACCTCCTAGTACTTACCCTAATCGCTTGTAGAATATATTGCAAGTACTTAGCAATGCTTTCATGCTAACTGTGCGAAAGGATATCCATGCTTCAATGTACAGTCGAATCTCTTGTAACTCAATTACATAAAAATCGAGTAAATTAGCTGCTCAGCGACATGATCAGGTAATACGAAGTATCAACTGTTAAATTCAATGACTTTGAACTTTCTCTACCTAAAATAACGGATTTCCAGTTAGTGTTATTGAGTTAGTCAATGTATGCAGACGCTAATCATGGAACAGGTCAAATTTCATTTTCCACCTTTATTATGTTTTTTATTTAATTTGAAGAAATCTGACTGGCGAAGCCCTTCAAACATTTATGGTAACGCTGTTCCATCATATACCGATTGTTGGTTTTGGTTTCGACCACTAACTAAGAAATGCCTGGAGGTCAAAAAAAAAAAAATGAATTGCAATAGTTATTTGACACCCAATTCAAACTCTCAAAGAACTTTCGACCAGCTTAGCAATTAATGAACCAACTTTTTTTGGACGTTTCAATGGGAAAGATCCTACCATACGAGGGAAAATGGGCAAAAAAAGAAGGGTTTTCTGTGGCGTATTGTGAGGGACAATAAAAAGTGGACCCACGACAATGCCAAGCGCAAAAAGTCATGAGTTATTCCAAAAGAGTCACCGACACTGACACGGAATATTCGTGACCATAAAGTTTTGCTGTGCATATGGTAGGATCAGTGAGATATAATATATTACTATATCGAGAGAACAAGCTGAACGATGTATGCAAGAAATATCAACAATAGCGGTTAACAGACGCAAATTCATCCTTCTCCCGCACACAGCGCACTCCTCAAACCCATCGCCTTTTGATTATCATTTGTTCAGATCGATACAGCATGGCTGCCTTGGCACAGTTTTTTGAAAAGCTTGGGAACTGAGAGAATGAGCAGATGGTTTGGATCGGAACCAATATCGTTCTTTCGAGAAGGTATTGCTATGCCGGAAAGATTGGAGAAAATTGTAGAAAATTGATGGAAAGTATTGTGCCAATTTTTCTCGATAAACGCCTTTTTCAAGTGAAAAAATGATTAGAATACATGCAAACACCTTTTATAAAACAAATGAGAGAACGTTAATACACTTAC
>NW_023998457.1:4725524-4730835 GCF_014805625.2 Glossina fuscipes
GGCGAAATGCATTTCTTTTTTTGTGATGTTGAGTTGAGATGGACTAAGCCAATAAATTTGTGACTTATATATCCAGATAATAAACAGTCGTAATTATTTGTAAGAATCATATATAAAACGCAACAACAACAAAAAAAGCGGCCGTAATAGCTAAAGTCTGTGTGTGTGTGTGCGGGTTGCAAACTTTGGGTGGAAACAAAAAAGGAATTCGCTTTTCTAATAGAGCAAGTTAGTTCCCCGAGATGACGTCCCTATTACCAAGTACCTACACGTGCTGCAATGTAAATAAAAGAGAGAACTGAATTCCGCAAACATGGGGAGTTATAGTGGGTTGATCATGATCCGCTTAGAAGGGCGTTGCCAAGTATTCGTTGCTTTGTCTAAACCGCTTTTAAACTGGAATCTCTTGCCTTACCTGGGTCTTTACATGCGTATTTCGAAAATGCAGGCCTGTTTCAAATCTTCCAACAGGTCACAAATACATGAGTGTGATTGAATCCACTCGCAATTGCTTTGTTTATTAGTATTCTACAAAGGTGTCTGTTAACGTAGACCGAAAGACAACTTTGTGTATCTTTATGAAAATTGGTAACGGTCTCCAAACGTGCCTAAAGATGTTACTCAGTGAAGGAGCAATTCATTGCTCCTCTACTAAATTAAGAATCGAAGTTGTAGACTAGCGTGCAGTTTGCCAATTTAATGGCTTATCTTTACTAAGCACAGAGAGGAACTTTAAAAAATAGACTGAGTTCCTAAAGAATATTAGCCTAAACGTTATGTTTTAATAATAAAATAAATGTTCACGTCTTTCCACTCTGCGGTGTCGAGACCACCTTTCAAATAGTGTATAACTATATACACGCTTTTAATCATTATTCTACTTCGACCGCCCGTCTGCTGTGAAATGAAGCTGGCATCGAATTTCTGGAATGTTTGGTTTAATTTCAATATAAAAGAACTACTTATTATTTATTTATTATTTCAGCGATAAACGTTCTAACGACGAATGGGCTGACGAGCGAATTACACAATACGGGGAGAAAACTGTGTTACCCTGACATTAAGTATTATTAGGCAACTCACAAACCTAGCCTAAATCTCGTTCAGTAAAACTTTATTTTAATATTTTTATAATAATTTATGTCCCGACGTTCTTTCGCTATATACATCCAATTAGTTTATAATTACCTACACGATCTTAATCGTTATTCTATTTCGATCGCCCGTCTGCCATAACACAGCTCCTGTGGGAAATTTCTTAAACTTTTGGGAACCTTTAGGTTATACAAGCACTGTCTGGTCCTTTTATAGTCATCACTTTACTTTTTTGAAAATGAATTTTTCGAACATTCTTAGTCCACAACCGAATAAGCCTCGAAAACTCTACACTTACACCAAGAGTGTTTCACATCAACAAACTCAAGTACTTTCGATATTCATATTTAAGAGTAAAAGAAGTTCTCCTCTATTTTATTGAATTTGTTCACGAAGCTGCTTAAGTCAAAGGAGAAAGAGCCCAATAATATGTCACTTATCGCGGATGTCAAGGTTTTAGAAGCTAGCGATAGCGATTTTTTTCTTTTCACTTCTGATATTTAGCCCATATCTAACTAAAGGTTTTCAACGAAAAGGATTTAACGGAAGGATTTAAGGAAAACAAAAACAGAAACACAAATTAAATGAATCGAATAGACCAGTGCAGTATAAACAGGGAACCATCACAGTAGCTGTTAATTAAACTCGTTAACTATTCCCAGACTGTACTGTTCTCTTGTCCGTTGGTCTGTATCTATGTATTTGGTGGTCCAATAGCTCATTGTCGAAAATTACACTCATTTACACGCACAAACAAACACATACACACATACACACACCATCCTCATGAAACCATATCCATTTCTTAACTTGCAGGCATTATTGCTGCTGACCTTATACATATACATATAAAAGAAGACAAACTTGGACAACTGAATTCCCCTTTACCAGCGGTGATCTCCTTCCATCTTCTCCTTATGATGGGCTCCAAGTCTCCGTTTTCCATCAAAAACTAAATGTATCTTTTGCAATCTTATTTTTTTGTTTTATTTTATTTTATTCAATATACGTAATTTTTTAAAAGTAAATTAATTTCTTACGTTTATTTAATTTAAGTTGTCATTTATTATTTTTATTTTACTTTTTTTTCTTTTTTTTTTTTTTGCACAAATTGGTCATTGTATTGTTATTTCTCCTTCTTTCTTATTTTTTTTTTTTTTTTTTTTTTTTTTGCATTAGAATATTCACCGCTCGAAATGGATGAAGAGAAGGATGTGTACGCCAAAAGGTAGAAATGTATGCACAAACAAACAGTGTAGATATTCGTTTGCGCACGAATTAATATGTATATGTGAACGATTTAAAACCCACAGGCTGGTAATGGCTTATTAGAATAGCCTGATTTACTGTCGTTTTCCTTTATTGGAAGGAGAATGGTTTTTTTGTTCATACATAAAAATATTCGCCAACGTGTCATAGGAGTTGCTTTTCTTTTTTTTTTTTTTTATTCAATACATATTCATACAACGGTTTTTGGGGTTATAATATTTATTTTTAAACTGTCTTAAGTTATTTTAATTTTCCTTCTTTTTTAACCACGTCGCAAGTCTGCTGGCTCTCTCCGACGGTGATCAACCTTGACTCCTCGTTGTTCTCGCCCTTCTTCTCATGCAGCGTCTCAACATTTCTAAGCAAAAGACACCCTTATGCGATATAGACAAACTTCGGACTTTCTCTTTTCATAATTCTCTCTTGAAATGAAGCTACCATGCAAGCGCAGAATTATGAAAAGAGATCTTATAAGCAATACTACTCGTTCTGTAATCCCCCATTTCTTTACGCGGACATTACACATTTTTTATTAATATAAAGTTCCTTAAGCTATTGCCGCCCGGTATCTCCTGATTTTAATTCTTATATTAAAATTTCTATTTGATCTCTAGAGTGCGATAATAGCTTTTGGTAAATTGCTGTCCGCTCGCTCGCTTTTGACTTTGAACTTAAATATTGAAACCTGTGTACGACTTACACATAGTTTTCTGTTTCAATTCTTAAGTATTTTCAGTTTTAAATTCACCTTGTATATTTAACCAACAGGATGGCCGCTAAGATTATGAATGAAGTCAAGACCATCGCTAAAAAAAGATGCAAAAACTCGGCCTATGGGAGCAGTTTTCTCGACGGCTTAAATAAGATGCGCGTCGATCAAAAGGTAAGCGGGATGTTATAGAAAGATTGCCTGTTCGAGTCAACACATTATTCCATTTTACAGTACTGCGATTTCACATTGGAGGCAAATGGCAAGATTTTCAAGGTACATAAGGTAGCTCTCGCTATTGGTTCGCCTTATTTCGCAAAGATGCTTGAGAGTAAGTAATTGCAGACATAAGCCCACACTTGAACACACTTAAAACGTCTAAATGTTAAAAACTGTTGCAGCTGACATGGAGGAGAAGAGAGCAGGGACAGTTAAGTTGGAGGAGGTAGACGTTTGTACTGTAGAAGCGCTTATTCAGTACGTGTACACCGGTATCATCATCCTGACTAAAGATAACGTTGAAGCATTGCTCTCTGCATCGGATCGATTCCAGATTGAATGGGTGAAGCTGGAGTGCGAGAAATATGTGAAACGTAATCTGAATCCAGCAAACTGCTTTCGGATACTAAGATTAGGTGGTAAGAATATGCAAGAATTCCTGTGAATGAACTCAGATTTTAAGTATTTATTGTCTTACAGATACGCCTTCTTTTACGTCACTGTACGATCCCGCTCACAATTACATCGTTGACCAATTTGATGATTTAATTGAAGTGGAAGATTTCTTGCTGCTGTCATTTGATGAGGTATTTAAATAATTGCATACTAAAGCCTACAGGAATGCTTTTGCAGTTCTTGTCTCTCAATACAAGCCGCTCTTTTAATGTTCCTCAGCAAAGTAGTGCTTTCTTAAATTGAGTTTCTTTCCTACCAGTTAACGCAATCACATCTGTCCTAATAATAATATTTGATTAGATGGAAAGAGAAAGATGAAAATCATGTTAGCTTTGCTAGTCTCGGACTATATTGAATAAACATTTGGATAAAAACAATTTATTATCTAACAAAGGGACGCACCAAGGGCATGGAAGAATAAGATTTTATATTATACATTACAGTAGATATGACGCACACACACATTAACAGCGTCGAATATTTTTTAAAAGTGCCTAAAGCTCTAGATCAGGGGTCCTATTTAAGTCAGGACAGCTGAGTAAAATAATATTCACAGTAGGAAATTAATCTGAAAAATGAGAGTTTGGTGTTTTTCATAATGTACGCGATGATAAAAATCTGTTAAGAGGTTTACAAGAATATCCCATAAACGTCAAACGTGGGAACTCAAAAATCGATTCTTGTTTGAGCGAAGTAGAAAAATATTTGCATATCTAAAGCATTTAATCATACTTTGAAAGTAGTTTGTCTGACTAAATTCGCACAGTTGGTGTATAACTGGTATAGAATTCTCTTTAATTCTACATTAATTTTCCTTTAACGTTTTTTCTAGATCAAGAAATTAATAAAGGACGACCAGCTGGCTGCGGACAACGTTTATAACGCTGTACTAAAGTGGGTTAAATACGACCGAAATAAACGAAAGGTTCATCTGGCGGAGTTAATGAGCCATATTACTTTACCTCTACTCAGCACTCAATTTTTAAAAAGCCAAGTTTCTGCTGAACCTCTGCTTACAGAAGACCGAACGTGCAATAAACTCCTAATGAATGCTTTGTTTCATAAGTTGACGTCAATAGAGGAAGGAAAACCTTTGCCAGATAGCTTGAGGACCCGAAAAAGGCCTAAACATATTGTAACGAGTTTTCTTAGGCGGAGTATATCCAGTCAATCCAGGATCCGTTGCAAGAAAATTTTTAATAAATAATCAGGCCCTTCGGGGGAGAATGGTGTTATGATCTCTTAGCTTTATTGGTTCCTCTTTACTGGACGGAAGTATGAAATGGCTGGGGCAAGGAAAAGGAACCAGCGAGGTGACCCGACTTTGTTGCGCGCTTACCGTTTTATTTTCTTTTCTTACGACGTTAGACTTTCACTTTCTGTTCGATTTCAATATCGCGGGGCGCTGGAAGAAAAGAACCGAAAACTTTGCCAGTGTCATAGCTGCTTAGGCTCGCCTGTTTGTCCCTGGTTGGTGGGTGAGTCCAGTAATAAGATAGTAAAAAAAAGTCTCTCCGTCCTTCAGGGATGGCGATTAATACTAACCAGCGCATCCCCTATCCG
>NW_023998457.1:4730845-4791314 GCF_014805625.2 Glossina fuscipes
GGATGGCGATTAATACTAACCAGCGCATCCCCTATCCGTAAAGTCAAAAAAAAAAAGAGATTTGTCATGATGTCTGCAACCACTTACCTCCAGGCAGCTATGACACCGAAATGAACGAGTCTGTGCGATGCGCTGTTCTTTTATAGCCTGAGTCTCACTCGCCTGTCCTCATGCCAACATGCTCTATGTGTTTACATCAGTTTGGGGTAATATGCTAATGGGTATGCTTAGCTTAGGTTGGCTGCCGTCGCAATCTCAGTTACGACTCGCCTGATCCTACTTGTATACAACTTAAAACCAACTTACAACTAGCTTATTACTATGTTTGATCAAATAACTACTCGCTAAGCACTCAGGTACCAAAGCGCGTGATTCAATCACCGTTAGGTATGTGAGTGCTTGTGCACTGAGTTTGCATGTACTTTGTGTATAGCTTATTACTATGTTTTGTTCAAGAGTTTACTCACTAAGCACTCAGGCACCAAATCGCGTGATTCGATCACCGTTAGGTATGTGAGTGCTAGTGCCCTGTGTTTGCATGTGTTTTGTGTTTTTACATGTGTGATCGTGTCTTTGTACAATGTGTGTATGCAGTTTATGCATTCTCGTATGTTCTTACTATTTCTTTCCCTACCTACGTTCAATTTTGCTTGTTTTGTTTACCCTAACGGTGCTACACATTCTGCGCATTTTTACACATAGCGATTTTTGCTGAAGTTTGTTTTGCATGCATAGATTTCCTACCTAAGTTCTATTATGCTTGTTAAACATTTTGGGATTTTACTTGTAATTATACTTTGAGTTTTATTTAGCCTTTGCGTTCTTGAGATTCTACTAGTATTTGTACTTTGAGTTTTGTTTAACCTTCGAGTTCTTAAACCTTTTGAGATTCTACTTGTGTTCTTAACATATTGATTTCTTGCAACTAAGGTTTTCTTTTATTTGGGTTCTTGACTCCGCTCTTACCTTTTGAAATTTGGATCTGAGCTTTTTTTCTTTTAATTGAGTTCTTGACTCCGCTAGTGCATTTTGGAATTTGGATCTAAGCTTTTTGGTGCCCTGGGGTTCCTAATCTGTGCTGTGGTGTGCTTCGGTGGTATTTTATACTTTTTCTTTTACACTACCCTTGGTGTGTGTTTCTAAGGTTTTAACTTTACAAGGTATAGGTGTGTGATATTATGATTTTATCTTTATGCGGTATAGGTGTGTGATATTAAGCATTTATCTGTACAAGGTATAGGTATACTTAGTGTGTGTTTTGTGATTTTATCTTTACAAGGTATCGGTATCGGTATATTAGTGTGTGACATTATGATTCTACATAGGCATATTCGCTATGCGTTTTGTACCATACATTTGATGCTGGTGGGGGGCTGCTCATCTTCTAATGAATCCCCGACGGACGTGCACGGACAGATCGGACTGGCGGGTTGCCTGCTGGAGATAAATGTCTGGGGCGGACTTGTATTTCGTAAGGAAGCAAAAACGCTTCCTTACAATATCAACGAAATATTTCAGATTTTTCTTGTTGGTGGTTGCGATGCCGCATTCTTTGGGAAACAAAATAGAATGTGCAAAGTATATGATATTTCTAAAAACAAACTGGTCCCTATCGCAAATATGAATGAGGCGAGACATTTTAATTCTGCAATCTCAATAAACGGTGCCGTTTATTCGGTGGGCGGATATGAGAGTAACCGAACTGCAGAATGTTATAATCCAGTTACAAAGAGGTGGAATTACATTGCGTCAATGAATTATGGTCGTCATTGTTGTGGGATTTGTACGCACAACGATTTGATATATGTTGTTGCTGGATTGATC
Organism: Glossina fuscipes; assembly: GCF_014805625.2. Taxonomy (NCBI): domain Eukaryota; kingdom Metazoa; phylum Arthropoda; class Insecta; order Diptera; family Glossinidae; genus Glossina; species Glossina fuscipes. Next base: position 4,732,670 of record NW_023998457.1, read on the forward strand.
GCTTCAAGTGTTGAAAACTATAATCCGGCAACTGACAAGTGGCACTTATGTGCAAATATACCCGCAGGAGGCTCTTCTGGGTACACTCGTTCAGCAGTGGTAGAAAATAACATTTACAGCGTAGTTGATATGCAGTCCGATGGCTTTAATCTATGTTTTCGCCTTGACCCTAGAGAAGGGCGGTGGGATGATGTGAAAGAAATGGTAGGAGGAAGCAATGATTTTGGACTGGTATCTTATGGTCATTCATTGTTCTATATTGGACATGGTTGCTGCAAACGTCTCGACGTGCGTATGAATAAATGGGAGTCGATTCCTTCCCCGCAGTTGGGAAGATATGGTTTTTCGGCGGTGATAGCTGCTGATGACATTTATGTGTTGGGCGGCGAGACATTCTATCGGGCAAGGCAATATGTTACGAGTGTAGACCGCTTTAACATCCGTAAAAATGCGTGGACTGCAATCGAATCAATGGCAATTAAACATATTGCCGGAGGGGCTGCAGTAGTCAGCGGTTGTTTTGATTAAATGTTAAAAGTTATTCGCGATTCCTATTAATTAACGAATGTTTCTTCACTCTTTTAAATATTTCACATATGTTTTAGATCTTAATCTCCCGAGAATGACCTAAAATATTATTATTTTAAGACATATTCGGATTTGCAAGCAATAAATTGATTTGCATCAGTAAAATGTTTGTTTTTATTCTTAAGAGCGAATAAGTGGAGAAGAGCTATTCCGTCGTAGATTCCCATTGAAGACCGTTTAAGAAATTTGTGGGTAAAATAGATGACAACGGAGCATGTGTGCTTGACTAACACATTAGTTAAAAATAAAATAGTTACTCCCTATCAAAGTCAGTCCTTTCCGTATTTGCCTAACGGAAGAGCACGGTGAAGTATCATACGCTCCACTTATTATCGGTCCGATTACCTCGGCCGTGTGTGCAGGAATTTTGAAAAATTTGTTTTGTGCGGCTAGGGTCATTCTGTCCCCTATGTGTAAATGACGAAATGCTATCTAACGACACTTTTCCACGCAATAGTCCAAATAAGAAATGGAGATGTTTGTGAGTTTTCTGGGTATGTGAACGTCTTTACTAAATTCTAGGACGTCTGGAACGACTGTTCAGACTTTTATTAGTGGTTAACGTCCACCAAATTGCAGTGAATCATCAGTAAACCACAAAACAAAAATTGGAGTTAACCGAGTAAGATAGGATAGTACGACAAACTGGTTCTCAAGTCCGTGCGATTGTAGATATGGATACAATTTCACACAAATCTTTAACCAGCTAATATCTGCCTACAGGTAAACGGGAGGAATCACGCATTCCAGAATATCTTTGAAGTAATACAAAATAATAATGTGAACAGACCAATGGTGCAAATGTGAGAACAGTCTTTCCTGCTCAGTCGGTGATGTGTTAAAATCGACTTAAACTCTTCGAATTGTACAAGCTAGCTTTTTCACTTTCCAGAGGAACCCCCCAAAAAGTTACGAAACTAAAGATCGTTAGTTAAGTCTATCAAGAAAGCAAAAAAATATAAAAAGACGGGAATCAAAGTTTTTATGACGTCGAACTGGATGTCTACTGCATAATTGGAGAAGTAAAGACTATCTAAACCGAGCGTATGTTCGAAGTTATTATGTAATCCAAACAGTATTCAGTCTTCAGGATTCATACTTTTTTCATTCCTTCAACTCTCACTTATGTATGTTGACATTTGTGAATAGCTAGCATGGTGTACCAATACCTTTGGGCTTAATACTTTTTAGAAGGCCGCTACACGTAGCTTGTTTATTAATCTCTTTCCAAGAATAATGAAAGCAGCGATCGGTATAATGGAACAAATTTTTAATTTCATAATCAGGTGTTAACCTCTAAATAATAATTAAGCCATACTTTTAAGTGCAAATCGTGGCCATATAGTTGTAGTAATTTGTAAGAGCAGAGTTTTACTTGGCATCCTGTACATATGTATTAAGAGCGGCCAACAAATTTCTTTAATTAAATGTTTGATAACAGAGCACGAACACTTGAGTGAACCAAGCATTGAAATGGTGAGCTGTCCCTGAAAAATTGTTAATAATTGTGCCTCAACCAAATGAACTTGCACTCGCATGGCAGATATTGATCTAAAATCGATCTTCAGCAGAGCCTCTAAAATAAGGTCTCTGATGTGGGATGATGGATACCACCCTTGAACATAGTTCCAGCAAGTATGGACTAATTTTTGATACATATCCTTGCACATCACTCATAAGGGAATTTATTCACGCGTTGTGTCTCGCACACCTACGAATCCATGAACATGTCGAAAGCATTATTTTGAAGAACGAATAATTGTTCTATTGCACCAGATGTACTCTTAAGACAATTTCCAGACATTTGATTACAATTGTTGTAAACGTTGTGAAGAATACTTTCACTTGGCCTCTAACACAGCATATCGGATGGAGATTAAATTTCGATGCAATCTCAATTCTACGGATCGACTACGGATCGTATCTCCTTTTAAACAGTCTCTCTCAGAAAATCGAATTAATTTCGCAGTTATGTAAGCTTATGACGGACGCCATTAATCCATTCTGCAACTATTTACGAGCGAGGACCTAAAGTATGCACGAGAAGTTCATGACTTAAAGGTTTTGTTTGTAAAAGTTTTGAGGTTTAATTATTAAACATTTTTTTCCTGGTTCAAAGTGTGCCGCGGACCAGTTGCATTTTTTGGGGTTCTTTCGAATCTTTTATATCTTTCAAGAGCCTTTGTTGTCGACATGTTCGCGTTCGGACGTAGACCAGCGCATATGCCTGGAAAGCAGCGTACGATCGTTAAAGGTTATTATACCATAAATAACAAAAAATATTTTACAATTTTTCTCTTGTACCTCAGCTCGGCTGAAATCGGCCAAAAAGTCTCAATCTGCTTACACTAATTTCGGGGGTCTTTGGAAATCTTATCTGCTTTTCCTTTAAATAATTTCCTAGTAATTTTATCACCATATGAAAATAGATTATACTTATAGCGTTACTTTGTCGGGCGAGATGTCCGTTTTTGTCCTTGATGATTCTCCTGATTAAGAGAGTTAATGATTCGAAAGCTTGTTCGACCCTCTAGAAGCTGTTAGTTGATAACACCAAATCAATGTAGAAGCAATTACAAAGTATTTACCCTACTTAGGCTTTGAATAATGTTCACAATCTAACTCTCCTTTAGGTTCAATTGTCGACGTGGTACTTAGAAGATGAATATTACGCCCCTAAGTACAAGAGAAGAATTGTAGTCTCTTTCAAGGTGGATTTCGGCAACTTCTACATTTCTGATTGCAATAAAATTAATAATGCCGTCATACCTTTGTAGCGATTCGAGCCGAATCATGTGCCGGTGTCCAACCGGTACCTACCATCTAAAGGCTAGTGCTTTAAGACTTTAGTCTTACAATTTATTTCTCTGGCTAATTTAATTGTAATAATATATTAAGATTAAATATTATTTGAAGATCAAATTGCCAGTATCTCTGTCCGAGCATTTTCCCTCGCGCCCATTTTCCATATCAGATAGTCCAGCTCAACAAATCGAATTGATTTTGTACATATATAAAAATATAATGAGTACTAATAAGAAAACCTTCTCATATTCAATTAGTTTTGTCTTTGCTTTCATCAAGGTGCATCATCTACTTGACGTTGGGACCGTGCAAAAGTGAATATCAAGGCTTGAGAAAAAATTAACTTCTCATATTTCTGATGCAACTTCAACCAAAACGCTTCGTTTGATGAAATAAGGTTGAGATGACTAGGATCTACCCGTAGTAGCGGCCACGAACAATATATATGCTATAGATCGCTATGCTCTAGAAAATAAATTATGATCAATATGTTATACAATCGGTAATGCCATAAAAATTGTCCGTGAGTTCATCAAAGAATAGACATAATCTTCATCGAAATTAAAGGAAGCGGAATTGAATGCTTTTATCATCAATTTATCGCTCCGTGACTGAATATTTAGACTTTCAAACGAACTGTTGAGGCTTTATTCCAACGTTTCAGGCAGGACATATCAGCTCATCCACGTTACAACTGATGCTCCTATCAAAAATCACATTTTGATTACCAATCACTAGCGTATTCGCATGAGCATGCGCGCCATAGTATTTATGACCCAAGCGCAGAAAAATATACATCGATGTAAAGGCCATGCAAAACGCTTGCTCAGACATTCTTAGGCAAATCTTTGCATTTCTATTTTATTTACATAGGTATATTTATGTAGATATAAGTAGAGTTCGAGAACTACTGTACTGAACTTGTGTATTCTACGATAACCGGTCCTAAAAAAATTCAGTACATTGATTAAAAAGCTTTCTAATAAATGGCAGTTAAACGCTTTGTAAAATATTTGACAAACTGTCACAACTAGTCAGTCATAAAGAAATTAATTTTCTTATCCAGTCTCGAAATGATTTCGGTAAACTCGCGTCAAACACACATGCGAATATTCGCTCAACGATCTAAAAGAGCAACCAGTTATTATAGTAAACACACTGGTGCCTTATAGCGAAAACGTAACTACAAAATTGGTTCAACGCGCGAGTGTAGAAGAAATTAGTACTGAGTACCCATACAGAACCGGTAAGTTAAGTTTAATGCCCATAAGTAGAACATTACATTATACCCTACACCACCTGTTGTAACAGATCAAGAAGGACTTGCAGCTTTTATTGTATAGTGTGCGATCCAGAATCGCGTACTGAATCGTTTTAAGTGTGTCTGTCCACCAGTGCGCCTTGTTTTTCCGTGTTAAATCGAATCGTTTGAGATATTTTGATGAGATTTGGTACAATAAGATGGCCCAAGGATGAACGCTATTGAAAATGGTTCGGATCGGATCTATTTCTCATCCCACTTTGCATATATATCGCGCTATTTTAAACAGTCGTTATATGAACAACTGTAGGGTTATTTAGGGTATGTAATGGTGGCCCAGTGCCGCCTGTACTTTTCATCCTTATTCAATAATAATTAAAAGATTGCGCATCAAAGACTGGTTAGCCATACATCCTATATAGCAGTGGTGGTTTTTACGTACAAATTGTCTAAAAAAATTTCCGTACATGCCCCTTTTGGCATGCCTACCTTGGGTTAGCCACCATTGTTATACAGCATAGGTAATATGTACTTCATTCATGTAACTTTAGATATGGAAAAATTCAGAGCCAAGTTGTTTTATGCTCAAGATTGTCGTTTTTAGAAATACCTCTGTTAGTGTATGATAGAGGTTAGATATCAACAAGTGATATATTAAGCGGCACCATCCCAACAAAATTTTCTTGGACGCAGGCGATCGGATTACTTGGGAAAAACTTCAATATTTCAAAGCAAAAATTTCTTTCAGCTAATGATTTTCTTTGCAAATACCAAAAAAAATTCATAGGGTCGATTAAGCCATAACAAGTTTTGTTTGCAAAAATTTACGGTAATAGCCTCCTCTGATACTGATATTCTATCAAAACTTTATTTTGGACATTTGCCATAGCATTCGCTATTAAGTACCGAAATGCGGGTTTCTTCAAAATCAGAACGTCATCGATATAAAGGTTTTGGATATTTGAAAAACGCAGTTCCAACATTTACCCTTTTTTTTTGGAGCCAAATTTTATAATATAATGAAAGTGCATCTTTTCCGTACTGCACTCCCAGTATTAAACTTGAATATAAATAAATATAGATTCATTTTGAGTTGTGAGTGTTTACAAAAGTCTCACATAATGATACGACGAAAAGAGAGATCAGTCAAAGAAAGAACTTACCCACTTTCTGCGCATAACTAATTTCAAATAAATGGAAATGTAATTTTTACATTCAGACTTGATTTACATATCATGCTATCCGCCTGCGTGGTCGCGTAGGCAAGAGTCTCGACTAGCGACTCAATGATCCTGGGTTCAAATCCCAGTAGAGTTTTTAATAAAGCCGAAAGCCTTAGATGCTAGTGCTTTAAGTGCTCTAGTCTTAGAATTTATTCTCTGGCTAAATTATTAATAATAATAATAACAAATATCATGCTTCTGCAAAAGTAAAAGGTAAATGTACCTCTTCAGATCGGTATTCGGATATGCAATTCTGCATTAACTTTCATTCCGAGATGAATAATAGGTTTTCATTTACTGTAGGAATTCGTAAACAGTCTGATATTTCGATGAAACTTTTCTTTAGTTGTTGTGATATAATAAGTAAATATTCTCGCTCTTCTTTTATATAAATATGGAATATTTACGAGTAATTTTACTATTGTAAGGTGTACTTGACATTGCCTCTTAAGCAGATCTCAAATAAAAGCCGATTTTGCAATTCGTCAAACTGCCTCTATAAACATCTCTGTCTCTTAAAGTCTTCTTCAAAAGGAATACAAAATGTTTTAAATCGTGTCGTGTGCCGTTTGTAATCTTTTCCGCGATTCTTCAATTAATAAAAAAAGAAAGTTAAAGTAAGTAGAGCTTAATCAGCTAATCAAGGGCTTTGTGTACTTTTGCAAATATTGCTTTAAACTTTGGTTCATACATTAATCAGAGATTCATTCATTTTTCGGTTATTATTCGAAGAAGAGGAAAAAATAACAATAAACTCCAACTGCGGTCGTAGAACAGAATACAAATTTTTGGTGCTATTAGTTGAAGATGTGAATGATAAATTGTACAATCGTCGCTTATAAGTGTTTTTTCTTCTTTTGCAATCAGTAACGAACTTTTATATAAGAATTCCTTACTACGACTACGTGTTTATTTACTTACACCTTTCTTTCAAAAGCTGTTTGTGGTAGGATTAGCATAAGCCGTCTGCGAGATATTGAAACATTGTTCGAAGAACTCTCATGAACATTACCCGGAAATGAATAAAGACAACAACAATTTTGCTGCACACTGATTGTGCCGGGCTCTCTTGCTTTCCGCCTCTTTAGATGGAAAATTTCAAAGAGAGATAATTCGCGAAATTACATATGAATGCGTGAGTATGTGAGTTGTGAGTATACGAGTCAAGCTTTTTCCATTCTTGCTTTCGATTACAAACAAGGAGTCAATGTGTTTGCATACACTCTCAATGCTTTACACATACGAGTGCGGTTATATGATCGCACAGCATGTTTACATACTCGCTCGTGTTTCACTGGCATTTGATATCGTCTGTCGTGCGACGTCGTACGAAGAAAGTTAAGGCTGAGAGCGCTAAAACTATCTTGCATCTTGCTTCCGTCCTTAGAGAAAACCCTTAAATGTTTTTTATCGTTAAATTCGCTGCAATGTAAAATGCACTTTATGTACACGTTTCCCTTTTTGAAGCAGCGACGCTTTTTATGGTATGTATTGATAAGTGAGTTCTTTCTAATTTTATCTTGTTTCGAATGCACTTGCTTATGAATTCGATATGCACAGCCATTGACATAAAAATATACCGCATGTCTACACGACAGTATAATAAAAATTTCTTAACTATATAATCAAAACATTTTATTATTGGTTGAAAACATTGCTTAACATAGACTCATAAAGAAAATTCCGTGTTACCATTTTTCTCTCTTTTTCGAATTATATGTAGTTTGTCGCAAATATGGAACAACAAAATACATTCTTATTGTCGGTGTAACACACTACAGTTTTGGTTGTTTTTTGCACTTAATTGGATAAAACAGAGGAGTGCTGTACATGCCTGAGAAAGTCGAAATTACAGGTAGTTTAGATCAGCCAGGAGTAAGTCCGACTGAAGCAAGTACTGCAGTTGTTGGCGATCTATGATCGAGTGATCCATTTGATAATTTCAGGTGATCCACTTTAGTTCCGAGCATAAAGTATCATATATAAAAATAAATTATAATATAACATAACATAACGTGAAACAAGGATTTGAAATTTATACTAAGCAAGAACAGAGACAGGTTAGGTAATGAATATTCAGATGCTTGTATTCGTCTTAAAAAGAGTCTTGAAGAGAGTTCATTCAACTATGTTTGTAATTATTTTCTTAGTAAAATATATTATTTACTAGAAGGCCGTTTTGGTATGAAAATACTTTGAATCAACTGTCTCTTCAACGCTCACATTTTGGTTGACTTCCACCTGTGGCCAAAACAGGTTGTCAACCCCTGCACTACTTATATTGAAAAACCAAGAAAAATCAAGCGAAATCTATTTAAGCCATCTGAAGAAATTACGATCGAAGTGAAGTAGGAAATTGTCTGAGCGTATGGAAGGCGCTCCTAACTGATGCGCAAATTTTTGATAGTCAAGAAGGAAGAAAGACTTTCTTTCGAAAGTGCGTATTTCAATTTTTTTATAAATCCCTTTTTATTTATTTTCATGATGCAGTGCTGATGAAGCTATTTATCTGTTCCTGGCTGTATATGATTGAAAAGAAAAATTCTGCTAATAACACCGTAGTATGTCGCTTTTAAAATAACTTGTATTAGAAGAATTCAATTCATTCATTATACAACTTTTTATCGGATAATAGTCAACGGCGTTCCAGAATATTTTACAAACCTTGAATTAAGCAATTAATCCAGTGACAAATAAATTAATTTGTTTATCTAATATCGAAAGTGAATTTAAATAACTGCCTCTCGCCATTACTATTTGCGAATATTCACTACACGAAAATAAAAGTGCAAATAAACCATCACATCGAGAACGTAAGTAGAGAAATTTCGCAATATTCACCCAGAAAGGTTTGTTAACAATAAATATTGATATGCGATCAGTTAGATTTTTTTACTTTTCTTTGAATCTATACAGATTCACAATTTTCATTCGAATCGAGTGCATCTAAGGGGCACGAAATAACAAGAAAAGATTTCGAGTCGAGCTATCGCATGCTTCTCAAACTTGGAGCCTTTTCTTCATCTTATTCTGTTTATTGTTTTAATATTCAATACGTTAAGCAGTCAAATACTTTAATGTGACGAATCAATGGGATCGAAGTTAATAATTGGTGCCATTAAAAAGATCTAAATATACATTTGAAGCTTTGTTATCTTTCAAATGTATACTAGCGTATGAAGAAAACAAAGCCAATCCAATGCACAGATAAACTATATCGGGAATACATATGGATTGTGGTAATGTAATATAACAGTAGTGGCGAACTAATTACAGTTGTCGCCTTCGTTTATTGTTTCTTAACTTATGACTCAAAGCATTTACTCATATTTGTGTGATAACGATTTTATTTTATTCGATTGGATTTCTTCAGTTGAAACATCAAAAATCATCTGAAAATGATTTTTTATTTTTACAAATAAAATTCAATTATGATATTATACTAAAGGCTTCTTCGATATCGCAAAAGTTTCACCTGCTCGCCATATAAAAGGGTATTTTCATGATAAAGGCATAGGCATAGAATGTGTAGGGTATGTAGGCCTACTTTAAGCAAATTTTGATGTCGATTTACTATTTTGTATCAATGTTGATTACAAAGTACCCACAATTAGAACCTGTTGCCAAATATCTCTTTATTATCTACAATAATGGGTGGACTGCAGTCGATTCAATAAATATTGAGCGCTTTTGCTGAGGAGCTATATAGTCGTCCTAAAATTCATTTCTTTGTACTAAATATAATAAAAAATAATAATAATAATAACATATATGTAAAACATTTGAAAGAGTAAAGCAACGCATTAGTTAAATAATACGAAGTTTTCCCAACTTTTACTTTCCACAAATTCCTTAGACACTGACTTAGATGCTTATGCGTTGATTACTGCAGCTCTTCCGCAAAAGTGTTCTATGTCGATTAAATTGCCTGTAGTGCGCTTAGTCAATCTGTTGAAGAGAAATTATAATATAAACATTTGAAGCAACCGCTATGGTCCGCAATACGAGTGTTCTTGACCAAAGGTCTTAAAGGTTAAGATACCAATTTTTCTTGAGTAAAATTTTAATTTTTTTGTTATAATTGAAAATTAAAAAAATCAAAACTTTAAATTTTTTAAAATGCAAATAAAATGTACACACATTTTCACGCAGATATTACACTTTTTATTTACTGTGTCTTTGTCATGCGAAGTGTGCAGGCCGTGCTGCAGATGCGTCCTAGATCCTTCGAAAGGTTTATCTGGGCCATGTCCCAACTGTAGAAAGCGGGGTACTGACTTTTATAAGTTTTCGCAGAGACAAGGAATTGGTTTTCTGAATTAAGTAAAAATCTCGTGACTTGTGCCGTGTGTGGGAAGTTTCAAAAAATCATCGATGAGTGTTGCTATCTAGAGCACTAATCTTCTCATCCAGCCTGTACAAGATCAACTCGCAGTGCAGCGTTGTACTTTACCTCCATCTTCGCCTTGCATACCAAAAACGTTGGCGGCTAATAAAAGAGTTCCAAACGAGTTTGGAAGCAGGCTATTCTGTCTAAATCACCAACGATATTAACAAAAATAACAAATCTGCCTCTCTCCACTTAGAATTAAATGGTTTTTGTTGACCACGAAAAAAAACTAATCTTCCTTCATATGAATTTAACTCAACTACGTCTGCTACGTCGATAGCTACACCTAAACGAAGCTGGAATATGTCAAAATCGTTCTCAAATACTTCCTTAGTAAAGAAATTATTTTTGATCCTTCTGATATTTATGCCCCATAGTTACAATGTTACAAAATTCGTTCGCTCTAACGAGTAGGTAACATAGCAAACTGACGTACAGGATTTCGAAACGAGCATAACTCAATTGAGATTTCCGTAAGTAACCTACGCAAAATCTGTTGCCTCCGAGTTTCTTCGCCAGACAGTGTTGTCATACCGGAATGCAAACATGCTGTTAATCTGAAATTCCTCATCTTCGTCGTTGTCTCATAGTATTGAAATGTTCTTGAGAGCTGTGCACAATAGAAAACGAAAAAAATGATGACGCAGATGAGGCGAACTCGAACAACGATCGACGAAAAAGTACCTGAATGTAATTACATTTCAAAGCATTAAATTTCAGTCCTTATCATGGTTCTGCCAAGTTTTAAATCAATAGCCCCATTTTTGCAGTCAATGGAATTGCACAGGCGCAGGCTTCAGGATTTGATGCTTATCAAGATTATATACACTTTCGTGAGGTTTCTGTACTTTTCTTTGGGACAATACAAACGTTCTTCTAAATGAATATATCCCCCATCCTTCGTTGATGGATATGTAAAAAGTCCTTGTCGATATAAGAGAACCTACAGACAATCTTGCAAAAGTAAAACTCGTCTATAAAATATTTCCAATCGATTTTGACAGGAAAGAAGTAAAAAATGCCAGGCTTAACACAAAGAAGGATGCAAGAAATCTTTACGTTTTGGAACTAGTCGTAGAAGTACCCAGAAGCAAATTGTTTTTAGAGAATCAACTCAGGGAAGTTCAAACAAAACGGCGAAATGCATTTCTTTGTTTTTTTGCTTTGTTTAAGAGTATTCTACAAAGTTGTCTGCTATCGTAGACCGAAAAACAAATTTGTATGTCTTTATGAAAATTGGTGACGGTCTTTAAACGTGCCTAAAGATATTACTCAGTGAAGGGACAATTCTTTGTTCCTCTATTATATTAAGAATCGAAGTTGTAGACTAGCATGCCGTTTGCCAATTTAATGGCTTATCATACAACATAAATCTCATTTACAAATATCTAGCTAAAGGTTTTATTCATGAAGTAGCTCCCAAAGAGTCTTTAGCCGACTATAATTTTCTGGCGAGAGAATAAAAGTCCAACAATTTTAGGTATCACTTACGAAACATCACGACATAGGGAGCATAGTAAAATTGTTCAGTTTTCATTTAATATTCAACGTGAAAGATTTACATCAACTTCGCAAGTTGGACCAAAAGCAGAAAAACATTCATTCGGATATAAAAGTATTTCCGACAGGGCAACATAAATATTTCTTATTAATACAAAGTCCCTTAATTGCCGCCCATTAGCTCCGGCTTTTAAATATTGAAATAATAACGTCTATTGAAGCCTATGTACAAGTTACACACAATTTTTTATTTCAGTTCCAAGGTATTTCCATTTTTACATTCCCTTCGTATATTTAACCAGCAGGATGGCTGCTAAAACGATTAATAAAGTTGAGATCATCGCTGAGGGAAATTGCAAAAACTCGGCTTATGGGAGCAGTTTTCTCGATGGCTTAAATAAAATGCGTGTCGAACAAAAGGTAAGCGGGATGTTATAGAAACATTGCCTGTTCGAGTCAACACATCATTATTCCATTTTACAGTACTGCGATTTCACATTGGAAGTAGACGGCGATATTGTGAAGGTACATAAGGTAGCTGTTGCCATTGGTTCGCCTTATTTTGCAAGGATGCTTGAGAGTAAGTAATTGCAGACATAACCCCACGCTTGAACACACTTAAAGCGTCTAAATGTTTCAAAGTTTTACAGATGATATGGAGGAAAACAGAGCAGGAACGGTTAAGTTGGAGGCGACAGACTTGCGTACTATAAAAGCGCTTATTGAATACGTGTACACCGGTATCATCACACTGACTGAAGATAACGTTGAAGCATTGCTCTCTGCATCGGATCGGTTCCAGATTGAATGGGTGAAGCTGGAGTGTGAGGAATATGTGAAACGTAATCTGAACCCAGCAAACTGCTTGCGGATCCTAAAATTGTGTGGTAAGAATATGCAAGAATTCGTGCGGAAGTACTCAGGTTCTAAGTATTTACTGTCTTACAGATACACCTACTTTTACGTCACTCTACGATTCCGTTCACAATTACATCGTTGATCACTTTGATGATTTAATTGAAGTGGAAGATTTACTGCTGCTGTCATTTGATGAGGTATTTAAATAATTGCATAATGAAGTCTCTTGTCTGCAGGAATGCTATTACAGTTTTAGTCTCGCAATACAAGCCGCTCATTTAATTTTCCTCAGCAAAGTAGAGCTTTCTTAAATTGACTTTCTTTCCTACCAGCTAACGTAAGGACATTTGTCCTAATGATAATATTTGATTAGATGGGAAGAGAAAGATGTCAGCATTGCTAGAGTATGACTAGATTGAGTAAACATTCGGATAATTCGGATAATTAATTATCTAACAAAGGGGCGAAGGCGGACCAACGGCATGGAAGAATAAGACCTTATATTATACTTTACCGTAGACATGACGCGCACACTCGCTAAGAGCGCTGAATATTTTCTAAAAGTGCGTAAAGCTTTGTTCGATTTGCAAAGATCAAGGGTCTTATTTGGGTCAGTTATCAAGACAGCTGAGTAAAATAATATCCACAGCAGGACATTGATCTGAGAAATGAGACTTTGGTGTTTTCCATGGTTTGCGTACGTAACACTAGAAATCTATTAAGCGCGCTTTTCAAGAGTGGCGCATGAACACCACTACTTATACATTTTTGGAAGCCCAAATTAATGTCCATTACACTATTGATTTGCAGATCGATTTTCGTTTGAACAAAGTAGAAAAATATTTTCATTTCTGAAGGATCTAATCATTTAATCATACTTCAAAAATAACTTAAGCTAACTAATTCCGCACACTTTGTACGTAACTTTTATATAATTCTCTTTAATTCTACATTAATTTTACTTCAACGTTTTTTCTAGATCGAGAAAGTAATAAAAGACAACCAACTTAATGTAAAATCGGAGGACAATGTTTATAAAGCTATGTTAAACTGGGTTAAACACGATGCAAATAATCGAAAAGTTCATCTGGCGGAGTTAATGAGCCATATTACTTTACCTCTACTTAGCACTCAGTTCTTAAAAAGCCAAGTTTCTGCTGAACCTATGCTTACAAAAGACCCAAGATGTAATGAACTGTTAGTGGAAGCTCTGTTTTATAAGTTGACGTCAATAGAGGAAGGAAAACCTTTGCCAGACAGTTCGAGGACCCGAAAAAGGACCGAACATATCAACGAAATGTTTCATGTATTCCTTGTGGGTGGTTACGATGACACCTCTGGGGCAGGACATAGAATGTGCAAAGTATATGATATTTCTAAAAACAAACTGGTCCCTATCGCATATATGAATGAGGCGAGATATTATAATCCTACAATCTCATTAAACGGTGCCGTTTATTCGGTGGGCGGATATGAGAGTAAGCGAACTGCAGAATGTTACGATCCAGTTACTAAGAGGTGGAATTACATTGCGTCAATGAATTATGGTCGTCGGAATTGTGGGATTTGTACGCACAATGATTTGATATATGTTGTTGCTGGATTGAGCGCTTCAAGTGTTGAAAACTATAATGCGGCAACTGACCTGTGGCACTTGTGTGCAAATATACCCGCAGGAGGCTCTTCTGGGTACACTCGTTCAGCAGTGGTAGAAAATAACATTTACAGCGTAGTTGATATGCAGTCCGATGACATTAAGCTATGTTTTCGCCTTGACCCTAGGGAAGGTCGGTGGGATGATGTAAAAGAAATGGTAGAAGAAAGCTGTAATTTTGACCTGGTGTCTTATGGCCATTCATTGTTCTTTATTGCAAACGATTGCTGCAAGCGTCTCGACGTGCGTATGAATAAATGGCACTCGATGCCTTCCCCGCAGTTGGGAAGATATGGTTTTTCGGCGGTGATAGCTGCTGATGAAATTTATATGTTCGGCGGTAGGACATCCGTTTTGGCAAGACAATGGATTACGAGTGTAGAACGCTTTAATATTCGTACTAATGTGTGGACTACAATCGAATCAATGGAAATTAAACACGCTATGGGAGGGGCAGCAGTAGTCAGCGGTTGTTTTGATTTTGATGAAATGTTAAAAGTTATTCACGATTCCTATTAATTAACGAATGTTTCTTTACTGCTTTAGATATTTCACACATGTTTTAGATCTTATCTCTGCCGTAAAATATTTTACGGGACGTTTGGCTTTGCGAGCAATAAATTGATTTGAATCAGTAATCAGTTTGTTTTTAGTCTTAAGAGCAAATAGGTGGGGAAGAGATATTCAGATATGCAGATTCCCATTAAAGATCGTTTAAGAAATTTTTGTTTAAAATAGATGACAACGGAACATGTGTGCTTGAGTAACACAATAGCTAAAAATTAAATAATTACTTCCCATCAAAGTGGTCTCCTTTCTGTGTTTAGTTAACGGCAGAACACGATGATATATCTTAGGTTGCACTCATTATCGCTCCGATTACCTCGGCCGAGTCTTCTCATCTAATAATTACTTGACATCTTCGTGGATATGAAATTAGTTATGTTTACAGAAATTTTGAAAAATTGCTTTGTGCGGCTAAAGTCAATCTGTCCCCTATGGGCAAATGGCGAATTACTGTCTAATGAGACTATACCACGTAATACTTCCGCCCTGGTCGATATAAGAAATAGGGGTGTTTCTGAATTTTCTGAGTATATTTAAATTTTACTAAATTCTATGACGTCTAGAACGACTATTTAGTGTTAACGCCCACAAAATTGTAGCAAATCATAAGTAAACTGCAAAACAAAAATTGTAGAAAGCAAGTGAACATAGGAGAATACAACAAATTGGTTTTCAAGCCCGTGCGATTGTAGATATGAATACGATTTCACACCAATCTTTAACTAACTTATTTCTACCTACAGGTAAACGGAATGGACTATGCATTCCGAAAGATTTTTGAAGGAATACAAAAGATCAGTACGAACAAACTAGCGATGCAAATGTGCAGCGAGTGAGAACAAACCTTCTTGCTTAGTCGATGATGTGTTAAAATCGACTTAAACTCGTCGAATTCTACAGAAGAACTAACTTCTTTACATTCCAGGGGGAGGGTATATTTGAGAAGAAATCGCTGAGTAAAACCCTTTTACATAGAGAGCTCTTATACACTAATGTGGGCTGGTGGATATGGAAGATCCAATTAATACTTGAGAGAAGTAAGAGCAAGTATCGACTAGAGTTTTATTGGTATCATGGATTTCAGAAAGAGAGACCAACATTCTTCCTTAATGAGAGTATTTGATAGCGATACAGGATTGCTTGAGTGAAGCAAACATCGAAACTGCAAGTTATCCCCGAGAAATTATAGATAATTGTTCCGTAGCAAACCACGCTTAGTAAGGAAGGGAGTTTTCAATTTGTAGTAGATATCGATCTAAAACGAATACTTAATTAAGCTTCGAAAAGGAAATCGCTGAGTAAGACGTTTGCACATCGAATCCTTATACATTTGAGACGGAGGATATGTAAACCGATCCAAAGGACATACAATTCTCTTCATTTCTAATATAATAAGTACAATTTGATAAATGCAACTTTTTTAAAATCAAATGAAAGAAGTAATCAAGGGAACGCACAACAAGAACGTTTTAGTCGGGCAAGGTTGACCGTTAAATACCCTACCCTACCCATATTGTTTCTTATCTTTATTATAAAGCACAAAAATTATATCTTATTCCTATATAAAGGCGTATTTCTCAAGAGCGTAGTTATGTGGAAGGGCAACTTAATGTGGTACAAGTTTAATCCTTACGTACGGGTGAATCCATGGTCAAAATGGTCAAAATTTTGTAGAAACCTTTTTTGTATAAAATTACTTTTATAGGTCAACTTTAATCACCACATACTAAAACTTAGACTTTTCTGCTCTATAAAGGATCGATTCTCGTGAAAATCTTTATTAGGGTCAAATCCAAAAAATTGGTCGAGATGCTCCAAATTTGGTACAGTTAATTTTCTTATGTTAAATTAATATTATGGTATAATTTTCATCATGAAGCATTGAAAAGTATACCTCCTTAGCGTATGAATTTCAATTTTCGTTATATGAGAGGAGCTTTAAAAATTGCCCCTCTCTGTACAAAGTTTTCATACGAATTTCGAAGGGAGAGGTACTAGTAACTCACTTTTGCGAAGAAATTTTGAAAATTGCAAATCTTTTCCGTATAACGACTTTTGAGAATGGGGCGTTATATGGAGAGTGGTTGAAAAAGTGTACCCATCCGAACCATTTCCAATAGCGCTTGTCCGTGTGTCAACACAGGTCACCGCCAAACTCATCAAAGTATCTCAAAAATTGTAACCCGTAATTTGAACAAAACTGTGCATGGACAAACATCTGACAGACAGACGGATAGGCAGGTTTAGATCAATTCAGATAATAATTTTGAATCGATCGGTGTGATAAAAAGGGGTCTATCTGAAGTCCTTCTGCGCCTTACATATATCCGCACTAACTTAATATATCCACAAGTATCTAACAAGTACGTAAGGCACACATGGTTCCAATTTCTTTTAAAACAAATGAAAGAAGAAATCAAGAGGACAAATGCGAACGAAAGCATGCCTACAGTATACAGGACCTAGTGAGAGTATCGCGCACAGATTTGCTTATACTCTTCGTATTGCGAAAAGTTAGTACGAACTTTGTCCCCCATGTTCTCCCTCATTTCTAATACAAAAACTAACAGTAATAAAAAGAGATTACGGTCTTCGGAAACAGAAAGAAGAGGAATCGATTCACTTATACAAAGTACAACGACTGTAGCTCAAAAGTTCTCGTTAATTTTTGATCAAATCAGGGGAATCACAATTTATTCGCTTTGGACTAACCAGCACAACGAAATGGATCGATATCTGATAGTATCGAATTAATCTTTGTTCGTCTGTTTATCGTTTAATACATAGCACTGCACATAAACTATGATGGATTATGTCTTTGACGTATGTCTTATGAATCCAGAAGAGTTTCGATAGCCTTGATTTAAAAAGAAAATATTGTTTTATTACATCACCACACAAACCCTTAAGAGAATTTGCGGACATTTAATTACAATCGGTTTAAAAGTTTGAAAGAACACTTGCAGTAGGCTTCTACTAGGGTACTTCAGATGGGGACTAAATTTCACTGTCAACTCTACTGATCGGCTTATGTGTCTCCTTGTAAACAGCTTCACTCAGCAAATGAAATTAAGTTGTAAGCGGATAATGAATAAAAATAATTTATTCCCGCGCGATGGGATATATGTCCATTTCTCAAAGACCTCTCTGACAAATTTTCAGACTTTATTGTTTACTATTTATTTCTACTCACCCCATGCGTTGAAAGTGTGACTGAACGACGTAAATCAATTACCATTTCTCTGCCCAACTCGAATCTTTTATATCACTCATAAACTCGTGTTTTAGATTTGTATGAATACAGATGTAGCTCAGAGAATAGGAATACCATGCTGTGGTTAAAATTTATCAGACATAAATAACAAGAAGTGTTTTCAAACTTCTGTCTTACATCGGCTCGGCTGAAATTCATTAAAAAATTTATATATCAAAATCTTATTCTTAATTAAAAGGTTATCATAAAGGCACTGCCTTACTTGTTACTTGTTACTCCAAAATATTTCTATGGCCCTAGCCTTGGTGTCACTGATGGCAATCTCTTGCAGTTGGTAATGACATCTTGGAATATGTCCTACTCGCCCATTCAACAACCTGATCATCTGATTATGCTTTAGATAAGTTTGATCAATTATTCCATAATTCATTTATTCCATTCCAAAATCTTCACTTAAAATATTATTCGAATGCTTTCATAAGAATCTTATACGGGTTGATTTTACATTTTGTGGAGAATGCGTTAGTGTTCTTCTTTATAAGGATGTTTTTACACCACCTACTCGCTTATGCGAAAAAACAAGCGAAAACCAATTAATGTTCAATGTTTCGATGCTACTCTGATAAACTGCAAATCTTCGACGTATATACGATTTAATGGCCATCACCGTGGAGGGGTATATTCCTTTTGTCGCAACGTTTGCAGCGCCCAGATGAAATCTTCAAAGTACCCACAAAGTACATATATTCTTGATTAGCATCAAATTCTGAATCGATATAAACATGTCCCTCTGTCCGTCTTCCAAGCGCACCCCTGGCCGCAAAAAAAAGCTATCGATTTCAAATTTAGCAGAAACATAGGAAATTCTTCGTACGCTCGCTCAATAGCATAGGATATGAGAATTTAGTTCTTTTCCTTTTTTTGGGATCATGGTGATTGGTATAAAAGATTCGGTCATGACCGAAAATCATTTTCTTACTCATTTAATCTCAACTTTTGATTTTCATTCAATATATTGCCATTTAGTGAATTAATTCCAAGCCCACTCTATTTACAAGTTAGTGTGAGCTGCTTATAGTGTCTTAATTCTCATTTCATACGATTCCGATTTCAGTATTATTTTTGTCTCTGTCAAAGTAAATCTGAGTTTTTTGAATGCATCTTATACCAGAAGTTCTTCTAATGTTGCTTCGACTTTCAAACTCATTGCACACTATTCCACAATCTAAACTCGCAGCTTACATCGAAACTTATCGTTCTCTTCTCCCAACGAATCGCTCTCATTTTCAGTTTGTCTCTGTAACGTATGTGATATTTAAGCTTTGCAAGGTTGTAAGTATTTTTATTTACATCATGAACTTATCGTACGTTTTCCGGCCTGGCTCGTCGGATGGAATGGATAAAAAAAAATGTAATTTGTGTTTTTTGCATTTTCTGCTTTTGAATTATAACTTGTTTATTGTTAGGGTCGAAATTCGTTATGTAGATTCGTAACATAGTTTTTTAGCAAGAAGATTCTGTTATTTTTCCTTTTTTTTTCTTTTGAAAAAATTTACCAATGATAGTTCTCTTTAAAAATGTAACGAACAACCAAATTTCAGAATCTCCAAAAACTGACAAATCAAAACTGAGTTTATAATCACTTCAAGTGAGCGCATAGCTGTTCGTTCGAAAAACACAATACCTCAGCTGCCAAATTTTCTTTCTCTATCCCTCAAGAAAACTAAAATTTTCTTTTTGTTTTTTCTGCGACAAATAAATACTTTTTTTTTTTATACTACAGTGCCTATTACACCTCCTATCATCAAGACGCATTTGTAGCAACTGCACCACCTGAAATCTGCCGCTTAGAACTACTGCCTGTGTTCCACACCAAATTCCGAAGCCTTGTTTTGCCATATTTTCCCCTTCGAGAAGTGTTCCTCAGTAGACAGAAGTAGTGTTCCTGCAAGACGGACTTTCCTTCTTCATCAGGCTTCGCTTTCTTATAACGAAAAAAATCTTTTTCTTTTAAGATTATAGAAATTAAGAGGATACATCTCGTGATCCGTTGAAGTCAGTTGAAGTAGAATCTCTACAATATGTTGGATCATTTCGCGAATGAAATTCTCATTTATGTTTTGTTACAAGTAATGCGTAGAAAATATTTCAAAAATTGTTCGTGAAGTAAGGTCTCCTCACTTACTTTGCATTCTCCATACAATTCCATGTAATTCAACTCGTAAACAAATTCAGCTCCACCGAGGAAAATTTGGCTGTAAGATTCAATGCCTAAGTAATCCATATAAAGATAAGGCAAAGATCAAAGCATGTAATATTATCAATAGTAAGACAAGTAGCATGTATGGCGGCTTTATAGTGTTTCTTTTTGAGTTGACTGGGCAGTCTAAGGAGTAATGTGGTATATGAGTATAAAAAATTGTCTGAAGGAATTGATGGGTGTGAGAGCAAAAAAAGTTTAAAAGAGAGTGGGTTCATAAATAGACTGTAAACTGTAATATCTTGATGGTATGATTTGAAAAAAGAAAAGATTGAGACGTAAGTCGTTATATTGCGAAAACTAAAAATGTCACGAATGCTGTGGTAATGAAGACCACATATACATAAATTGCGAAGTGTGGAGTGAGGAATAGAAGTGGTATCATTCGGACAGACGAATATGACATAATCAGGAGATTGTAAAACTCCACATTTGCATAAAGGCTTGTTTACTATGTCAATTTTGAATAGATGGTCATTACATATCGTGTGAATAAACATCAGCCTGTTAATAAGACAAATAATGTTAAGTCTGAGAGCGCAAATGATAAACCAAGGGATTTTATTTATTCGTGCAATTAAAGAGTATAAATGACGACCATAAGATGAGTTATCCCATCGTCGTTGCCAGAAGAGAATTGAATGTTTTTTGGCGATTGTCCTCAGGTCTGCAGGAATCGCGGCACGATCATTCAAATGACTTGGTTTGGAAGATGGAATTTTGTCCGCAGTGTTGTAAAGATTTTCTCCAAAATTCAATTTTCCAAATTCTATCGCGCCGCATTATAGCCTACCCATCTTCCCCGAAGAGAATAAGATTTTAGTGCACCTTGCCGTTTTGAAAATTTTGTATTTGACAGATGGTGAAAAGACCCCAGGAAACTAGGAACATCGACTACAAAGCCTATGAAAGTCATTATATATTAAAGCATTTAGCTTCACTACGCACAATTCATACCATGATCAACTTAATCATTCACTCCTCATGTGATTTACGGATAACTAAGGATATTTTTTGTCGGGCCAATATGCGAATTAAACTGATGCCTGATTGGCAGTCTTTTCTGGCGCTGACCTAATAAAATAATGGGTCCGCACTCCATTTTCCTAACAAGCTCTTACCTCTCCTTGACATAAATAAGTAGCTTTTGCTTTCGACATTGCTTAAAAAGTCGATTACGATAATTCTGGAAGGTAAGCACGTAGCTCAAAGTTAGGTGAGTTTCGTTTTTAGCAAATAACTAACTATAAAAGCGATAACTCGATTTTTCATACATGATTATCCATTGATCTTGGCGATTATCACAAATTTATTCCAGTTTGTTTTTTTCTTCTTTTCTTACGATGTACCAAAAATTATTTAATAAATAGTTTTTATCTAATACTTGGATGCACACGTCGTTATGAAAAATTCCGATTCCTTCCTTCTTTTTAAATTTATTTCGCGCGTAAATACGCAGCGATTGCAAAGCGGGTACGGTTGTATTCATTGGGAGAATGAACAATGAAAGTTGAACATAAACTCTAAGACTGGGCAGGCGCACTACTATAGAAATAAAGAAATCAAAATGAAAACTTTATTTTAATATTTTTACAATAATTTTTTATGTCCCGACGCTCTTTCCCTTTCAATTAGCTTATAATAACAAGATCTTAATCGTTATTATGTTTTGAACGCCTGACTGTCAGGTGACAAGGGCGGTTTGAAATTTCTTCAATTTTTGGGATCATTTCGGTATACAATCTGTTGAATTCATTTATGGACGTGAGACTTCACTTTACTTTTTAAAGGCAATTTTTCGTACACGTGGAGATGTATCACGAGTGGTTTACATCAAAAAACTTATATAATTTTCATATCCATACTTAAAAGTAAACCAAGTTATGGTCTGGTTTTCTCTTATTTGCTTGTGAAGTTACTTAGGTCAGAGAACTACCGAGAAGGGCATTGGACATCTTTTACTCTTCGTTTGGTGGTGTCACGTAGCGGGTCGTCGTGAGAACACATAAAACGTCAATGCCTAGCTAAAGCTGTTAACTTCAAAGTACCTTTCAAGGAATCTTTAGCGGGCTTTAGTTCCTTGACCAGAGAATAAAAGTGCGCCAATTTAGTATATTAGCTAGCAAATCGGCCACAGAGACCATAATAAAATCGTTAAGTTTTCTTTTAATATTCTGTATAATGCCTCTGCAGCAGGTTCCCTGTGTATCTGTGC
The DNA here is from genome assembly GCF_014805625.2 of Glossina fuscipes. Classification (NCBI taxonomy): domain Eukaryota; kingdom Metazoa; phylum Arthropoda; class Insecta; order Diptera; family Glossinidae; genus Glossina; species Glossina fuscipes. Next base: position 4,755,205 of record NW_023998457.1, read on the forward strand.
CGAGCACTGTGGAAGATTCATATGAAAGTCTTCTGTATAACCTTTCTGTAGAAGATTCACAAGGTGTCTGTACCGAGCACTCTCTGGGAGATCCATGCGAAATCTCCACAATATAGGGTTACAATAATCCAAACAAGCATTTCAACTTTCAACATGTATTTTTTTATGGATTTCTTTTGTTTTTGAGTGATCTTTCAGCCGATTGTAAAAACCATCAGTGAACCGGTAAATTTTTCTAAGAATTTTATTACTATATTGCTTCTAGGGAGCTTTTGTTTCTCAGCTATACGATGAACCTGAATTCAAAGCAATCGCCCTAAATGGCAATTTTTTTTCTTAAAGGTTTACCTGTTATTATTACCTTATCATATCATATTGGGTGATGGGTATGTTTTCCGCATTCTTTTCTCCAAGTTCTTTTATTTGGTACCTATAAAAAAAATTAATCCACCAGATCGCTGTGTCCACCATATTGCAGATTCATTCAAAGCAAAGTTTCTTCAAGGGTAATGCAAGGCAAACAAATTGATTAGTCTCCTATAAAGTATTCTCTTAAAGATAAATTTTTACTGACTATGTTTAGAAAGATGTTTGAAATTCTTACCTTCTTGGAATCTTCAATAATGACGTAAAGATGTTGTTCAACAAATTGAAATTCTTCATCACCACAATGAAGACGAAGGTCTTATTATTCGCTGGTAATTTTTGTCGAAGCTCTTACCAAAATATCTATTCAGTTAGTTTTTAGCACAATTACTTTTGATTAATTCTCTTAATCAAATACTAAATCACTCATATGGTATAAAAAACACGTGAGGAATGCTGTAATACAAATATTATATATATATATATATTATTAAATATAGTATATATAGTAATACAACCTCTCCAAAAAATCTATAAACCAGATTATAGTCTCTGCAAAAAAAAGAAACAAAAACAAACAAGCAATACTAAACTCCTGCATGAAGGCTACATCCAAACGAAGCTGGAGTACGTCAAAATCCTCCTTAAATAGTTTCTTAGTAAAGAAATCATTTTTGATCTTTCTGATATTTATGCCTCATAGTTACAAGGATTTCGAAACAAGAATAACCTCAACTGAGGTTTCCGAACGTAACCTGCGCAAAATCTGTTGCCTCCGAAATTCTTCGCCTTGGGCCAGACAGTGGAATCACCGCGATCCCGAACAATGATCGACGAAAAAGTACCTAAAAGTAATTACATTTCAAAGCATTAAGTTTCAGTCCTTATCAAAGTTCTACCAAGTTCTAAATCCAAAACCTCGTTTTTGCGGTCAAAGGAATTACACAGGCAGATACGCGAGCAGGCTTTAAAATTTGAAGCTGATCAAGATTATGTGCACTCTCGTGAGGTTTATGCACTTTCCTTTGGGGCATTACAAACATTTTGCTAAATGAATATATTCCAATATATATATTGGAGACCATGAATAATTCTACGCATAAAGTGTTTTCGGATCGAATCAACTTAGAGAAATTAAAACAAAACGGCGAAATGCATTTTGTTTTTTTTTTTGATGTTGAGTAAAAACGCATTTCTTATCAAAAAAAAATTGTATTTTTGGAATGTTTAGTTGAGATGGACCAAGCCAATAAATTTGTAACTTATGTACCCAGATAATAAACAGTCGTAATTATTGGTAAGAACCGTATACAAAACGCAGCAACAACAAAAAAAGCGGCCGTAACAGCGAAAGCCGATATGTTAAGTATAATTGTGTGTGTGTGTGTGTGTGTGTGCGTGTGGGTTGCAAACTTTGACTGAACATAAAAAAGGAATATTATAGCAATAGAAAATGATTGATAAATTCGCTTTTCTAATTAAGCAAGTTAGTTCCCCGCGATGACGTACCTATTACCAAGTACCTACACGTGCTGCAAAGTAAATACAAGAGAGAACTGAATTCCGCAAACATGAAAAGTGCTAGGGGGTTGATAATAATTAGCTTAGAAGGGCGTTGCCAAGTATTCGTTGCTTTGTCCAAACCGCTTTTATACTTAAATATCTTGCCTCACTTGAGTCTATGCAGGTGTATGCCAAAATGCAGGCCTGCTTCAAATCTTCCAACAATAAATGTTCCAACAACAGGTGATATATATATGAGCATGATTGAATTATTAATTGCAATTAAATAAAATTCAGTTTAATAAAAACCATCTGCCCACTGGTAAATTGAATTTAATTAAACTATACAGAAAGGGCGGTTTTTTTATCAGTCTCTGCTACCTTGCGTAGAACATTGCAAGACATAAGACCGATTTACTTGCTATTAGGATTATAAGTTGTTATTGTATACATTCCAAAGTATTTTGTTAGTGAAAGCAAAGCCATACTTTTAAGTACAGTCAAATATCCTATAATTGAATTAATTCATTACGGATTATGTGTAAACAACATTATGAGGATCTCAGAATTAATGCAACTCAAGTAAACAATTTTGTAGAAATCGCGTTCAGAGAAACATAGAGTTAAGATAAATTAAATTACAAAGCGTTTTATCGAAGGCTTGTTATACTTTGTGTTCGTACTATATAAAATAAAACAAATGAAAAGAATTTCAACACACTAGAGCCTGAACCTCAATATTAGACTAAATTAAAAAAAATTCAAAGTTCATTGCTGCCTTGTTAGTTGAAACTAAGAATAGCGTATAGAAGTTAAAAATAAAAATACCTGCCTGCCTCTACAATCCATGGTGTTAAACCTTATTTGCCAGATGCGGCTACAAGTTAATATGGTTAACCTAGGCCTAGTTCAAACTTATGCTATTGACATTTTCCATCGTAAAGAAGAAGATATGTTAAGATCTTTTTTTTCGTCCTTAACAGATGACTTTGATTAATTATTAAGAAATTGAGTAAAAATTTGCTCTTAGAGGACTGCCAGGACGCCTTGCTTAATAGCATTACTTTGAAAATAAACCGCAAATAGCTTGCTGAAATTATGTTGCGGCATTCCTAAGGTGTTCCAACGGAGTTGTCATACTGACGATATTTATTTAGACTGATTTCAGTAAGATCTTTGAAAAACACTTGGTTGCATCGGGACTTTTCGTACCTATCATGGAAATCTTAAACAAGTAAGGACATTATAATCGGGCAAGCCTACACAACATTGCCTGCCACAGTTCTTATTTTTTTATATGAAATTACTACAACATTATGGGTCAACGTTCATCACCACATATTAAAACTTAGGATTTTCTGCACTAGAAAAAATACGCTTTCGGGAAAACCTATATGGAGGGTCCAAAAAATAGCCCGAAAGGCTTCAAATTTGGTACACTGAGTTTTCTCATGTTAAATTACTATTACGATATAATTTTCATCATGAAGCATTGAAAATCATGCTCTTTTGTCGTACGAACTTGAGGTTTCGTTATATGAGAGGGGGCTCAAGAATTGTCTCAGCCGATTCAAAATTTTCATACCAATTTAGAATGCCGAAATGCTACTACCTTTTCGCTTTTGCCAAGAAAATTTGAAAACTGCTATTGAGAGTAGACAAAAACGCTGAGTATTTTCAATAGCGTTTGTCTTTGGGTCAAAACACTTGACTGTACCAAATTTCATTAAAATATCTCAAACTTTCGACCTGTAGCTTGGGTGAAATGATACGTGGTCAGATATCAGATGGACGGACAGTCTTAGAGCAATTCATATTACGATCCTGACTCGATCGCTGTAATAAATTTAGGCCAATTTTTGTACCTTCTTTGGTATAATCTTCTCTGGCATAAGACAAGGAGGTATAATTTTCGATGCTTCATGGTGAAAATTATACCATAATAGTAATTTAACATACGAAAAGTAACTCTGCCAAATTTTTACTACCTCGGCTTATATTTTTATTCCTACCCTAATAAGAATTTTCACGAAAACTGATCCTTTGTACAGTAGAAAAGTGTAAATTGTAACAAATGGTGAACAAAGATAAGAACAAATTGGCCCATGATAGAAATTTCATACAAAAATGAATTGTTGGATCCTGCCCTATGTAAGAATTAAGCTTGTAATATACTAGTTTGCGTTTTAGTTCTATTTCCCCATAAAAACTCACTTCAAAAATATGCCTTTATATAGAAATAAAATATAGTTTTTGTGTTCTACAATAACAATAAAAATTAAGTTAGACAGAGCCGATAGCCTGTGTTGCTAGTGCTCAATGTCTTTTTTTTAGTCTAAGAATTCAATTCATTAGTCTAAAATTAAAATAATAATAATAATAATAAGTTAGACAATGTGTTGTAGGGCATTTAAAGGTCAGTCTTGTCCGGTTATAATGTTCTTACTTGTTTTTGTTTATTGTTATTTATCTAGTGCTGCTTATAAGTAAACAACAAGTAAACTTCCGTTTGCCTATTGTGTCTGTTTTATTCGTTTAAAATGAATGAAAGAAACTACGGCAATCATGAAAGTCATACGTAATGCAAAATATCAACTTTCGCTGCTAAAGAAAATAAAAGTTAGTTAAGCAGTATATAATTAAACTCCAGCCTATTTAAAGTTTTTATTTTTTAAGTTGTTAGTAGTTTTCATATTGAAGAATTATCCATTTTTCTAATCGATACAAACTTGAAAATAGAAAAAGAAGTATAATTAACGCCATGCATAATTAATGTAATATTGATTTCAGTCCCATTAACAAAAATTTCAAAACACGAAGATTTCTTCCTTTTAGAATTTTAATAGACTTCTTTTAAACATTCCCCATTAGATTATCGCAGATGACCTCAACAAAACAAAATAAAAAGGTTATTTATTTCAATTTATATTAAAGCTAAACATTGTCATTTTATATCTTCGCTATCCGCCTGAGTGGCCGAGTAGGCAAGAGTCTCGACTACCAACTCAATGGTCGTGAATTCAAATCTCAAGTGCGGTAGAGTTTTTAATAAAGCCGAAAGCCTTAGATGCTAGTGCTTTAAGACTTTAGTCTTAGAATTTATTCTCTGACTAAGTTTATAATAATAATAATAATAATAATATCTTCGCTATTCTTCAAAATACTTTGAAAAACTTAAACAATCTGGCAATAATATTCATAGTATAATGAACGTATACTCACCACTCCGCAGTGTATTGTGTTGCAAACAAAAGTCTTGTTTTTCTTTAAACAGATTTACGGAAATTTTTGCAAGAACTTATCACTAATAAGTTGTAGTAAAATGAATACCTTAGGTCCGAAAGAGGATGGTGGTCCAAACGTAGAATTTTTTAATTCTCCCGAATCATTGCAAGGCTTTGAAACAATACGTTTATGGCTGCAGAAAAATTGCAAAAAGGTGAGTAAACGAAATAGAAAATGTTGTTTAAGGGAAGAGAGGCATGATTCTTTAAAAATGTTTTAATTTCTAGCAATTAGCTAGTGAACCCATAACTAAGGAGAGTTTAGCACAATTGTTGATTCAATTTCTCCAGTATGTGGAAGCTAAATTGGGCAAAAATTCCACAAAGCCGCCAGCGACACGCATACCGGTAAGTTTGTATTGCTTGTTTATCTTAGAAGTATACAATTGTAGCATTGATAATTTTTTCTCAGATGCGTTGCTTTATGGATTTCAAACCGAATGGAGGTCTATGTTATATATTTGCCGCTATGTTTCGCTTTCGTGACAAACAAAAGGGGAAGAAATTTGATTTTACAGTCGGCAAGAATCCCATTAAAGATCCAAACATTCAATTGCTGAGTGATATTGAGCAGGAATTGGTTGAAGCAGATCTTTATCGAATTCCGTATATCTATATAAGACCTGAAGTCGATCTGGACAAGCAATTGAGCACACGTTTGCGAGAAATCTTAGCTACCCGTCGCGTGGAGATAGTTTCAAATGAAGAAGATGCTACGCATATTATTTATCCCGTGGTCGATCCGCACCACGATGAATACGCTCGTCCCATTTTCAAACGTGGAAACCATGTTATGCTGCATTGGTACTGCTTGCCGGAATCGTATGACACTTGGACGCCAAATAATTTCGATTTGCCTGATAATATACCCGAAAATCCCGAGTCGCCAATTGAACGCTGGCGAGTATCGGCTTCATGGATTTTAGACTTGGAACAATACAACGAATGGATGGCTGAAGAGGATTATGAAGTAGACGAAGCGGGTAAAAAGAAAATGCATAAGCAACGTTTATCCGTAGATTATGTAATGTCATTTGGAAGTGATGATAAGAAAAAGTCGAGTAGTGCAGGGGGAACGAAACAAAAGCGCAGACGTTCGCCTTCACCTGGGCCATCAAAACCTGGCAAACGTAAGCGTTCTCCAGCCGTAATACATAAAAAATCTCGTAATGATGATGACGATGAGGATTTAACGCGTGATATAGACGATCCATCTTCAGAAACAAATTTGCAAGAAGTTATTAAAACATCATCCTTGCAATCTACTGCTAGTCCTGCACTTGGTAATAAATCTAGAGGTGATAATGACATGATGCCAATTAAAGGTAAGACACCTAATAGTACAAAGATTTTCTTAATATAAGACTTCTTCAACTATTGAAGGGGGTACAATTACCGATTTGGATGATGAAATGACTGGAGGTAGTGCTGCGCAAGCTTTGTCTACTTGTGATGGTGAAAATTCACAAACTGGTAAGACGAGCGATAATAGCAATACGCAAGAGTTCTCTTCATCTGCTAAAGAAGACGTGGAAGATAATGTTACTGAGCAAACACATCACATAATTGTCCCGTCATACTCGGCCTGGTTTGATTACAATTCAATACACACAATTGAGAAACGAGCTATGTCCGAATTCTTTAATTCGAAAAATAAATCCAAAACACCAGAGATTTACATGGCTTATCGCAATTTCATGATTGATACTTATCGACTCAATCCTACTGAATATTTAACCAGCACAGCCTGCCGTCGAAACCTCGCTGGCGATGTGTGTGCTATAATGCGTGTTCATGCTTTCCTTGAACAATGGGGATTAATTAACTATCAGATTGATGCCGAATTACGTCCCACACCCATGGGGCCACCGCCCACCTCGCATTTTCATATTCTATCGGATACTCCATCTGGTTTGCAATCACTGAATCCGCAAAAGACTCAACAGCCATCAGCTGCTAAAACTTTGCTCGATCTCGACAAAAAGCCTATAATTACAGCTATAAAAGAAGGAAAAGAGGATTCTTTAGATAAAGCTCCGGTAACTGTAAAAATGGAACCTCTTGAAAATGGGACAAATACTTCAAGCCAGTTTGGCTTAAAACTGGATCAATATGTAAAAAAACCGGCTGCAATCAAAAATCGTACGGCAGCAAATGTGTCACGTGAATGGACCGATCAAGAAACTCTTCTACTATTAGAAGGATTGGAATTGCATAAAGATGACTGGAATAAAGTCTGCGAACATGTTGGCACTCGCACTCAAGATGAATGCATATTGCATTTTTTGCGTTTACCCATTGAAGATCCTTATTTGGAAGATGATGGCGGTTTTCTAGGTCCTTTAGGTTGCCAACCGATCCCTTTTAGTAAGACTGGCAATCCAATAATGTCTACGGTTGCATTTTTGGCCTCAGTGGTTGACCCAAGAGTAGCGGCGGCCGCCGCTAAAGCTGCGATGGAAGAATTCGCGGCCATTAAAGACGAAGTACCAGCCACCATAATGGATAATCATATGAAAAATATTGAAAAGGCCTCGACAGCTGGAAAATTTAATCCTACTTACGGCTTGGCTAATACCGGTATTGCTGGCACTGGAACCGACAAAGATGATGATGATGTTAATAACGCTGCTACCGTAGGCACAGTTTCTGCTGATGAAGATATGAAGGATATAATAAAGAAGGAAGGTTCGTAAAACTCTCGATATACTTGGTTTATTGTTAACCATTCATTTATATTTATAACACAGACATGTCGGGTGGAACGACATCTATTGATGTAAGAGGGGAGGGTGGAATTGATGGTGAGACTTTAAAAGAAAGTGAGTCTAAACAAATATTTAATGAGGTGAACGTGCAAACAGCTGCAGCTGCTGCGTTGGCTTCAGCAGCAGTGAAGGCAAAACATTTGGCGGCATTAGAGGAACGTAAGATCAAATCTTTAGTTGCGTTATTGGTAGAGACTCAAATGAAGAAATTGGAGATAAAATTGCGACACTTTGAAGAACTTGAAACTACAATGGAACGTGAACGAGAGGGCTTAGAATATCAACGACAGCAATTGATTACTGAACGTCAACAGTTCCACTTAGAACAATTAAAGGCAGCTGAATTTAGGGCGAAACAGCAAGCCCATCACCGTTTACAAGAACAGCAATGGCAAGGAACATCACCAGCAGCAGCTGGATCCACGTGTGCAAGTACTTTACCAACTGGCAATCATTCCATTGTTGATGGCCAACCAAACGCCGGATCACAGATATGTTCTGGCAGCAATATGCCAAGCGCTCTTAGTGCTTCTCAAGCATCTCCCCACGTTAGTGGACCAAGTGCTACGACCGCTTCACAGCCGCTGCAACTACAGTCGTAGGTACTCGACTATCCAGGCAAACAACAATGTCTATGGTTAAGTAATTTCATTACTTTACGCTCGAAATTCTTAATGCGAAGTGAACATCTTTCTCTAGATGCTAGTCCCGCAGTAACAACAACGGCAACGACCAAGAAAAACAATCGTTTGTATTAATGAGCGCCTCGTGGTACTTGTGCCAGTTATGGCGGTGGCGGGGAAATTTTTTATATAATATCTTTATAACTTGTTTGCCTATGCATAGATATGTAAATATATATATATGTGTGTGAATGAGTGTATAGTTTCTTCTTTTCCTTATTCCTCTTAGTAAACTTTCTTTTTTTTCTTTTACGATCCAAGAATTGGATAATAATAAATGTACCATTCGGTTTGCATTACTCAGAAATACTTATCCTTATGTTATTCTTTGAATACGGAGAAAAACACTTAACATAATAGCAAAGAAATTCCACAAGCATTAGTAAATTAGAAATTCCACATCAATTAGATCTAGTTCTCTGACCCGTATTTGTAACTCATCGAGTTATGTAAATTAAGCGGGAAAATGTAAAATTAACCTTATATCGATCTTAACCTTATAATCGATCTGCACTTGCAATTAACTGCAAATAACGCTTTTATACCCTACACCACTTGTGGTACGGGATATATTATGTTAGTGCGGACGTATGTAACACGCAGAAGGGCTTAAGATAGATCCGCATTTTATTATATCTAGTGATTCAGAACCACAATCTGAATTGATTTAAATCCGTCTGTCCGTACGTCCGTCTAATATTTTGTTCAAATTGCAAGCCATAATTTTAAAAATATTTTCCTGAAATTTGGTATAGTGACGTGTTTTGACCTAAGAACGACCGTTATTGAAAATGGTTCGGATCGGTCCACTCTTTCGACCCCATATGACGTCAATAGTGGCTAAGTAGTAGTATTTCGGCATTTTAAATTGGCCTGAAAAGTTTGGACCTTTGGAAACTTTTGGCTGGGACAGTGTTTGAACCCCCTCTCATGTAACGAAAAGTGGTATAATTTTCAAAGGTCCATGACGAAAATTACTTCATAATAACAATTTAACATAAAAAATGAACTATACAAAATTTCGACCATCTCGGCTTATTTTTAAATCCAATCCTGCCAAAATTGCTCCCTTGTAGAGCAGAAAAGCCTAAGTTTTAATATGTGGTGATGGAAATTGGCCCGTAATAGTAAGTTCAAATAAAAGAGAACAAGAGAAGACAATGCGGTGTAGAGCATTTAATCGTCGACCTTGCCCTTGTTCTTACTTGATTTTTTCTAATTTTCGCTAAACGATGGGGTATACGAGATTCCCCTTAAGGCATACACTGCCTATTATTTTTCACATCTTTCTACATATCTACGTCAGGGTAGATATGAATTGATTTATAAATAAGTATAGAAAGCAGACATGAGGAAAATCGCAACGAAAAGCGTTCAATAATAAAACCAAATAAAATTAATATCAAATAAATCCCTTAAGCGGTTGTAGTTCAAAGGTGTAATTTTTTTTTTTTTTTTTGTTTGTATTCATAAGAGCGTCAATACACATATACGTGGATAACTACGTGAAGGTTTGTTTCAATTAACACTTTTTTAAAAGAAATTGATTTTCTTATTTCATTTTTTATTTCATTTTACTAGTTCCATATCTCGTAATGACGGTATGTATAATAAATTTATCTTTTCTTTTGAAAGAATCCTGATATATATGTATATTAGAAAGCCCTTATGCGAAATTCAAGCAAAAAATCATGATTTCATTCTATAATCTATTTGTTTGTGGTGAAAGCGACTCGCTGCTCGAAACGTCTACTCTATGAACTCGTCTTAAACTTGTAGACTATTTGAGCAATCATTGCCGTAAAGTGCTGTTATAATATACAAGGGTGAGTTAGGGCTCGAATAAATACTGTCGGGGACTGGCTACGTACTTCTTGATCTATTGCATTATTCACTGCAGAGCTGTTTCAGATGGTGCCCACATTTATCCACATGCATGAATTATTGTACGTATGCTAAAATTTAAGATCATTATATACCTACGTTAGTTTTGCTATCGCTATCTATTGTAACGTCTATAAAACTAGCTACATATATATACATAAACTATTGTGTTGGTGTATATAAATTGTATGGACGACTTGTATCTTTTGTTTGAATAAAATAAATACAATAAAGAATATATGTTCGGTCAAAGACGACGTTTAAAACCCTACACATCCCCTTTGTTAGGATAAAATTCTTCATTTATTTTGTTGATATAATGTATATATGAAGGGATTGTTTTTATGAAAACCTTTATATCACAGCGAATCGGATTTTGAAGTGACTTGATCCATTTATAGTTTCTGACAAGTCTTGTCTCTTTAAGTGTCAAAGACTAGACGTCGTTGCCATAATAATCATCATGAGAATAGCCTTACACGGCTCGAGACAAAAACGTGCACTTATGTGATCCAAACTTGTTATTGGATTTTATGCGCGAACTTTTATCATGGAAGTATTTATAATTAAATTTTTTGTTATATATATTTCGTTAGAAACCTAAGATGGGATGGGATTCTCAGAATGGATACATGTGGTTGAAATTCTTTGCAACCAATTTATTTAAATTTTCTTCATAATGCTTTAGATGTTAAATCTTTTTGCTAACCTTATATTTCCATTTCCGTAGAGATCTCAAAATAGGCCATATACAGATTTATTATCCGAAGAGGAGGAGGTGATTGAAACTATTCAGTAATTGTTACGAATTCTTCTAAGGTAAAGATAAGCTTTTATTTTTATATCCTACACAAATTGTACCGTGTAGGGATATGTTCAGTTTAAAGGGATGTTTACAATACCAAGGAGGAATTGAGCCTCTTTTTCTTGTATCGATTGATTCACAACCAATTTCTGTATCGATCTAAGCACGTCTGTCCGTCATAAGTTCGTGTGCTTAACTTGTAGACCGCAATTTTTAAGATATTTTTGTTCAAATGATTCGGATTGATACACCTTTTCGACCACTTCCCATATAACGCCTTGTTGCGAAAAATCGTCGTTGAATAACTGTATTAAGGAAAATGAAGCAGGCATTTAATAGTGGGCCATGAGCCATGACAATGCTTTCACTTGTATCCATAAAGCTGTTCTCTTATTTACACGACTCGTTCTCAAACCATTTAATTCGATCATTATAATGACCTTGCTAAGGGAGAGCAACCTGAAGTGGGAAAAGCGAAAGGCAGGAGCACAATGGGAAGACAGACAATAGGACTTAATGAACGGACGTACATACTTAATGCCGAGCGGACATATTGCTCAGGACACCCAATAAACGACGAACAGACATGAAATGGACGGACACCTGACAAACAACAGACGAATTCACTTTACTTTTTTTTATTTAACTTAATTTCCAAATTTTTGATTAACCCCTAACTGTCTATTAAAACATCATATATTATCTTCCATTGTCATGGGTGCTTGGAACAAATCTCAGAAATTTACTTCCTCGATCCCAATCATAAATTCGTATTAAATTTCATCTACTGCGAGGTACTTCTTGAATACATCATAGCCTGAGCTTTCATTGTTTCTCGTTTTATAAAAATTTCCAGAGGAGAACTGGTCATAGCGATTAGCGCGGTATCGTAAGGAACCTATTTTTCGCGTAAATCGGGAGATGAATGTAATGAATTGCGACTTTTAAATTATAAACCTATTGAGCCGCTTATAATGATGATCATGAATCGTTATAGAAACAAAACAAAAATAACTAAGCAAAGGTAGAACACTGACAGAAATCTTAATAAAAAATGATTGCCTGCTGGTACTTACTGCCCTAAAGAGACGTAAAAGGCAGCTCATAAAATTCTAAACAAAATGAAAAAGTTGTTAACAAGAGCAATGAAAATTAAAGAACGATATAAACGAAAAATCAAGTTAATGTAATTAAAGCCCGTTGCTTGCTTTTAGTTGGCTTAAAAGAATATAAAATTCTAAATACATTTGTTTGTATATAAATAACAAGAGAACAAGAATTGATGAATGAGAGGAGAAAATGTACGTAAAAAATAGCATTGCCTACTTTTAGATGTTTTAAAGCGGCATAAAACATTGCGTCCAAAATCTACCAAGTATGTACAATAAAACCGAATGCTTCTTATGTGAAGCCTTATTCGAAGTATAGCCCATCGCTAGCTTTACATTTTTCCCATCTGCCTGACAATTGACAGTTACAATGTCAAAAGGAAAATTGTTGCTCTTCGAGTGGTAATCAGAATTAGTTCGTTTTGCTGACTAGTAATTACCAGTCGAGCGCTTTCACCGCGATGTAAGCCGATTTTGGTAAACAAACGACGGGACGCATGTCGTTCAATCGTTTTTTTGAACAATGAAAGATTCAAATCAATTAATGCTTCTTGGCAGTGTTTGGCGTGGTTTCATCCGATTTTAATGACTATCATACTCTTCTGATCCCATTTCTGGCGAACGGGAAACCAATATTGGAAAAATTGGGAGTGGTCGAAAAAATGATTCGATCCGAATTATTTAGAATAGCTTTTGCCCTTAGCGCAAAACAATTTTCAACTTTCATCAATGTGCTTCGAAAATTGCAACCCCTTGCTTGAACACAAGAATACATGGACAGACGTTTAGAACGATTCAGAAAGTAATTCTGAATAATCGATATAATAAAAGCTAGTTCTGAAGATTCTCTGGGTGCTACAACCGGCGACACAAGCTTAGTATATCAGGCGTGGCGCAAGGATATATATTAAGTTTAAGCGGATGTGTACAATAACCAGGACAACTTATCAAAGACTCCACTTTTATTGTACCTATCAAGTCAGAAAATGATTTAAGCTTGTCTGTCCGTCTTCTACAGGTCGCAAATTTTTGATTGTATTTTGATGAAATTTGATACAGTGTTGTCTATTGACTCAAGTACGAACGCTGAAAATGGTTCGAATCGAAGCATCTTTTCGACCTCATTCCTTATAACGGCCTATTTTGAAGACTCGTTATAAAGAAACCATTTGCAATTTTTAAAATTTTCTCGATAAAACTCGCTCTGCAATAGTATTTGGATATTCTAAATAGGTATAACCAACTTGGTTGAAGTGGGACCAATTTTGGACCCACTCTCATATAAACGTTCCTAAGAACACTGAATCTTTATATAGTGAAAAGGAAGGGTGTGAAGTTATATATAAATGTAACTAGCAAAGACACAACCCATTTTTTTTTTTTTTTTGCAAAGCTCTGTAAAGCCGTTAACAGTATTCTGTTAAACGAAGTCTCGAAGGGATTTAACTCAAAATACAAATAAAATAGAACTTTAACATAACTAAATAACGTTTCGATGGCCTGGCCATTACTTGCGAGTGGAAATATGATGGTGAACGTGCGCAAATTCATAGCGAAGAATTCAAAGAGCTTAATATACATATACATAATTACAATATTATTTACAATAATAATAATAATAATAATAATAATAATACATAGGAATACAAAATAATATGTGATAATACGTAATAAATAAAAAGCCCCGCTAATACATACATATATATAAAGAAATAAAAATTATTGGTATGCCGGTGTGCTGATTTCTGCAAAAGAAAAAATATTGTGATTAATAAATTTTATATATGCAAAGATGATCACAAACTTACAATTGGCCTACGGAAGTATCCTATTATGCTGAAACGACGAGTGGAGGTGTATGCTTGCTTTTGAATCTAAAATAAAATAAAAAGAAATGAATAAATTATACATAATAATAAGTAATAATAAGTAACGATAAATGCAAACTTACCTTTAGCATGTAGCGAATCTTCATTTATATGAGGCGGCGACGGGATAGCTGGATTTGACTTTGCGAGCGGACGAGCACGACTTCAAAATGATGATACATTTGCAACTGGTTCTTGGATCCAGTTTGACTTTGCGAGCAATAAATTGACTTGAATCAGTAAAATGTTTGTTTTCATTCTTAAGAGCAAATAAGTGGGGAAGAGGTAATCAATCGCAGATTCCCATTAAGAAATTCATGTTTAAAATAGATGATAATGGAGGATGTGTGCTTGAGTAACAATAGTTGCAAATAAAATAATTACTCCCTATCAAAATCAGTCCTTTCCGTATTTGCCTAACAGGATAATATGATCAAATATCTTAAGTTTCACTTATCATCGCTCAGATAACCTCGGCCGAGTCTGCTAAACTAATAAATATTTAGCATTTTCCTGGACGTGAAATTATTTATGTATGTTATGACTCTGTCTTCAATTCTTCCCTCGCTGGGCCGTCTACTTCACCCAATACTTCCGCCGTAGTCGAAGTAAGAATCGAAAGTGTTTGAGAATTTTCTGGGTATGCAACATATGTGAACGTCTTCACTAAATTCTTGGACGTCTGGAACGACTGTTCAGACTTTCATTAGTGTTAACGTGCACCAAATTGTAGCAAATCATAAGTAAACCACAAAACAAAAATTGGAGTAAACCGAGTAAAGATAGGATAGTACGACAAACTGGTTCTCAAGTCCGTGCGATTATAGATATGGATACAATTTCACCCAAATCTTTAACTCACTGATTTCTGACCACGGGTAAACGGAAGAGCTTATGCATCTCGGAAGATCTTTGAAGGAAAGCAGAATATCTATGCGATGCAAATATGCATCGAGTGAGAACAATCCTTCTTTCTCAGTCGGTGATGTGTTAAAATCGACTGAAATTCTTCGAATTCTACAAAGAAACTCACATCTTTGTTTTCCAGAGGAAGCCCTCGAAAAGCTACGAAACTAAAGGTCGCTAGTTAAGTCTATCAAGAAAGCAAAAAGATGTAAAAAGACGGGAATCAAAGTTTTTATCACGTCGAACTGGGTGTCTACAGCATAATTGGAGAAATAAAGATTACCTAAATCGAACGTATGTCCGAAATTATTAAATAATCTAAACATTATTCAGTCTTTAGGATTCATGCTTTTTTCATTCCTTCAATTGCCCTTATGCTGATATTTGTGAATAGCTAGCACGGTCTCTTCCATTGGCCTTAATACTTTTTAGACCTACCTTCTACCAACAACAATGAAAACAACGATTGGAATAATGGAATAAGTTTTGAATTTCACAATCATGTGTCAATCTCTAAATAGTAATTAAGCCATCCCTTCAGCTGTAAGTCCTGCCATTGCATGTTTTAGTAAATTCAGAAAACTAAGAGCAAATATCTGTTAAAGCTTTATTAGCTATCATGGATAAACAATTGTTCCATAACAAACCATGCCTTCAGTGGGAAGTAAGTTAACTTACTATCTGAAGCAGATAGTGATCTAAAGTAAATAGCAATTATTTAAGTAGTTTTGCACATAGAGAGTTCTCATACACTGATGTAGGCTGATGGATGTCAAAGATCCAATCCAAGTTAAGGATTTAAAGATCACTAGTTAAGTCTATCACGCAGGCAAAAGACGAAAAAGGTGGCAAAAAAAGGTGTGTAGTTGTGTTGAATCTTTTAATTTTTACTCCAAGATTAGACAAAGAGAGATCAACTAAACAGATCATATGTCCGAAGTTATTAAATAATGTAAATGGTATCCAGTCTTCAGAGAATACTTTTTTCATGCATTGAACTCTCGTTCGTAAATACTGACATTTAGGAGTAAATGGTCTGTTCTCTGTCATTGTTCTTAACACTTTTTAGACAGCGCGTTACGCAATTCTTATCGAAGATAGTGAAAATAAACTTGATCCGTAGAATCGAATAACTTTTGAATTTAATAACGATGTATTAATATATAAATTAAAACTAAGCCATACTTTCAGGTGTTCCATAATCATTCCCTTAGTGGAAAGCAAGTTAACTTACAATCTGAAGCAGATATTGATCTTAAGTAAATAGTTAGCAAATATTTGAGAAGAAATCGCTGAGTAAGAGTCTTGCACATAGAGAGTTCTTATGCACTAACGTGGATGGATGGATGTCGAAGATCCAATTAATATTTGAGAGCAAGTCTCGACTAGAGTTTTACTTGGTATCTTGGATACCCACAAAGGGAGACCAACATATGTTTTTAATGAGAGTATTTGATAGTGATACAGCATTGCTCGAGTGAAGTAAACATCGAAGCTGCGAGTTATCCCTGAGAAATTATAGATAAGTGATCCGTTACGAACTACGCTTCATAGTAAGGAAGGTAGTTTGCAGTGTTTAGTAGATACTGAGCTAAAACCGGTATTTCGTTAAACATCGAAAAAGGAATCGCTGAGTAAGCCGTTTGCACATGGAGTCCTTATACACTTGAGATGAAGGATATTTAAGCAGATCCAAAGCAAATATAAATCTCCTCATCTCTAATATAATAAGTAGTTATTACTTTCAGTCTTTGGCAGAATTGCATATAGTGTACATTCTACCTAAAAAAAAAAGAAGGAAATTAGATATGCTTGCATATACGTACATAAACTAACCTACACTTAAAACTATGACTACTTTACGGAGGCTCTTAAATGTTTTATAAATTCTTATGAAAAAAAAAGAAAAAGAAATAAACGCGATAAAAACGTTAGTTAAATGCAAGCCGCTTAAAACAAAGAGGGACCATGAAAGTTATCAAAAATAAGAAATCTGTGCAAAATAATGTTTTTGTTTTATTGCGTGTACTAAATTAATACTTACGCTAATCACTAATAATAATAAAATAAATATTATTTTATTTAATTTAATATAATTAATAATGAAATTAATATTGAGCCTTTTTAAAAAAAAAATCCTTTTTTTTTATTTTAACAAATGATATAAAACGTTCTTATCTTCTAAACAATAAAGCTTGCTTGGGCAGGTGTGACTCTATGATTGAGTGTATAGTAAAGCAAGAGAACAGAAATTGCGCAGAGGTTCAATCTCATAAGTAACGAAAAAATCAAAATTTTTGATGTTAGACGAAGAGGATGAACAAGTGATTGAGATAGAAGCGAGAAAGAGAGAAGGAGAAAGAGAAGGAGAGCCGGACAGACAGACGGACATAGAATAGCAGGGGGAAAGGGAAGAGTTCTTCGCCCAACCTTTAATGCTATTAAATCTTTTATGTTCGCTGCAATAAAACTACACTAAGTAACATTGACGGCTTGATAGATTTACTTGTATAGACTAAGTTCAGAGATTAGCTTTCCGCAAATGTGTACAGCAAATGAAACGTTCTAATTATTCGCACAATATAAAGTTTGATGAAAATACTTTCTAAAAATTTTGGTGCACGATTGGATCAAGGAAGAAGAAGATTTCAGCAGAAAAATCCAATTATCGTAATGTTTTTCATTTCGACGAAGATCTAACAACACCAACATCGCTCGTCGAACTGTTCAGTGTCGTGTTTTGGCCCAAAGACGGTGGCTTTTGAAAATGATTCGGATCGGTCCATTTTTTGGCCACTCCCACTTGTAAATTTCAAATATTCTTGACAAAATGTGCTAAATAACAGTACCTCGGCACTCTACATTGGTACGGCAATTTTGAACCGGCTGGGCACAATTTTTGAGCCACCTCTCACGCAATGATAACTGAAGTTTACAATGAAAATTCTATCGTAATAGTAATTTAAGGTAAAAAATTAACTATAACAAATTTTGAAAATCTCGACCTATTTTTTGGATTCTATCCCAATAAGGATTTTCACGAAAAGTGATCCGTTGCACTACAAAATTTGGACCAGTGTATTTTTGCATCCGACACAATATAACGATTAAACTTGTATTACCATTAGGATGCATAAATATGCAGATTGAAAAATGTGTCTTTATACAGGAACAAGACATAATTTTTTTGTTCTAGAATAAAAATAAGAATTATATTAGACAATGCGGTGTAGGGTATTTAACGGTCGGCCTTTCCCGACTATAATCTTCTTATTCGTTATTTTTTTTTTTTGAAATATTTCTCAAATTATATTGAAAATATGTTGACATTTCTTTTTTTTTGAAAATATTGTTGACATAAAGTTCTTTAGAAAAATTCTTACAACGTGTGGGACCGATTGATTTTTTTCCAAATTAAAATAAACTGAAACGCACATTCTTCGACAGAAGGCATTGCAAATTTTTAGTTAAACTTTTAAATTTCTAGTGACAACGTAAAATTTTTTACAATTATGCCATTCGTTAGTAGTAAACTATTGTTGGACGCATTCAAAAATATCCGAGAACCTGCGAGTATAAATGAAGTTTTTGAATATTTCTATTACGGACATCCGGAATTATCGAATCATATTGCAGCTGCTCTAGATGCCGGTGTACGTTATGGATATATTAAAAAAATCGATGAGTCGCATTATATGTTAACCGATCATGCAGTCCATAGCCTAAATAACGATCTATCACTGCCTGAGCATTTCAAAAGTAGATATTTATATTATAATGTTAAAAACGATGATCAAAAGCAATCTACGGAGATAAATTCAAGCTCGACTCGGAAAATTGCGAAACAATCTTCAATAAAAAGCCATGGGGACGAATGTGTATTAGTTAGCAGTAAGCGAGGCAAACGGAAAAACCCTTCACTCGATCCTAATCGGATACGTCATAGTCGCGACTATTGTCGTTCAAGAACTGGCAATATTTTGAAAAATACTTCCCCGCGACAAATAAAACACGATAAATTGTAACGATATGACTGCTACCTGCTATCATCAAGAATCCGAACAGTTCTTAAGGATTCCCTTATTCTAAACGGAAGAAAAGTTATGATAGTTTTTTCGATGGTACCTTTGAATGGTTTTGCAGTGTCTGGTGGCCCCACGATTTCAACCTATTTTACTAATTTCCTTCAACTTTAATCCCTCCTATCCATACCCCTATCAGCTAAATAAATGATGAACACAAGAAGAAGTCTTACAAAGGATGAAAATTGTTAAAATGTAACTCACTTTACCCTAAGTATATTTGAAAAAGTTCAAGCACTTTAGTGGGACAGGACCCATCATCAAATGCCTTACATCACTTCGCTTAACACAGTTATTCATATAGCGATTTTTCGAAATAAGATTTTATATGGAAAGTGATTGAAAAGTGGTCCCATCCCAACCATTTGCAATATCTTCCGTTCTTGAGGCAAAAAACGCCAGTGCAGGCAATGTTGTTAATATATCTTAAAAATTACAGCATCTAGCTTGAATATAGCACAACCAGACGGACATGACTGACACTTACTTCTTTCAGAAATTAATCCAAATCGATCAGTTTAACAAAAGAAGGGTTTATCTCAAGTTCTTCTGGGTGCTGCATACATCCGCCCAAAACTTGATATACCTTTCTACCATAAGTGGTACAGGATATAGGAAGATTATTGGAAAAGTTTCAAGACTCTCACAACAAGGTAACGTAAAGGATTATATTGTTGACGAATGTTTAAACAAGATTTGCAAACAATTGATCCCATCTCTCATTGCATTACTTCAAAACTTTTTGTACATATCCTTCTCTAAAAAGACTTTTGATCAGAACCTATTCTTCGCATCGTCAGAATAACAATTACTTACCCAATCTCTGTGATCTGAATGAAAGGCACCCTTTTCAATCATAAACTGGCATAAGTGACCTTACAAGACACATGTGTAACCTTAATCAACTGAAATGGAGCTCTTCCTCTGCTTGTCATTTTCCTTTTGTCTTTTTCTGACTTTCCGTCCGTCATTCCATTCACCTATCTGATGATCGCTTAACTGAAATTTGATCTCCATCGTATTCCTTTTTAAGCTTCAAAGGATTATATTTTGTGTTCGTCTTTATTAGGTAATGAAATATTAGATTCGATCCTTTCGATTGATTGAGTTTCGCATATTACTTTTGCTTATTTTTCCCCACATTTACAATTCACAAATATTTCTTTTGCCCAATTTATAAGCATTGCCCAACAAATTGTTTTCGTCTGAGTTATCGTGCAAGTCTGTCCGTTTATCGAAACTAAGCAACTTTTGTAAAATGTCAAGTTAGCCTTAAAATTTTCTCTTCTACTCTGGCAAGATAAGGTTTAAAAATCAGTTCTACCTGACCATACGTGAACAATAACGTATTTTCGGCGACAATGTTCGTATGATATTTTTACAAATTACGCACTTTTTAGACCTACATATTATTTCACCGATCGATTTAGAATCATTTCCTGAATTGATTTAAGCTCGCCTGTCCGTCCAGGAAAATTTGTTTTCAATCTATGGATTGCAGTTTTTGAGATGTTTTGATTAAATTTGGTATATTGTCGTGTTTTGACCCAAGGACGAACACTACTGAAAATGCTTCGAATCGGTCCGCTTTTTCAATCGCTCCCCTTGTAAAGTCTAATTTCGAATGTGGAAAAAATAGCAATTTTCAAAAACTTTCGACGAAACTCGCTATACAATAATATTACGGCTTTCTAAATTGGTATACAAAGTTTGCTTCGACTGGGGGAAATTTTTAAACCCCCTTTCTTATAACCATTCTTACGAACACTGAATCTTTATTTAGCAACCAGATTTAATTTACAATATTTCTTGTGGAAAATTCATAACAGTAATAAATTGACAAAAATATAGATCTTATCAAATTTGGACCAAGTAGGTCTATTTTTTGGATATGACGTAAACCGTGATATGCCAAAAAGACATTATTGTTAATGTTTTTTGAGGAAAATTTGTTCATGGTAGTAATTTAACATAAAAATTAAAACACACTTTAACCCTATGGGTTTATTTCTTCGAGCCAACTCGAGGTGAGATTTTTTATGAATTGTAAGCTCTTCAGAAAAAGATTTCATTTTTAATATTTTATGATGAAAATTCGTCCACAGTAGGAATTTAGAAAAAAATTAACGATAGGGAATTTGAATCACATAGGTCTATTTCCTAGATCCTAACATATGCAGGGGTCATCATGAAAGGCATGCCCTTATATGAAGTGACAACGTAATTTCTAGTAACTTCATTGACGGAAATTGAAGAAGAATACAATTTTTGTGGAGTAAATTAAATTTGCCAAATTTGGATTACGTCCGGTGATGTTTTGGACAACCTCTATTAAGCGGGCTGTCCGCCTTTGCATGCAAATAACGTGTAATTTTTGCTGTACTGTTACGAGTGATCTGGTGAATTATTGTGCAAGGGAGTATGGTGTAGGGTATGTGACAGTCGGCCTTACCCGACTATAATGTTACACGTTACACGTGAAGTTTTACATTCGCAATAACAGCTGAGAGCTGAAGATGTTAAATTGTCAGTTTAAAGTGTGCTTAAGGGAGTTGACATTAAACTCATTTGTAAAATGTATTCACGCGTCGTACATATTCATGTTTCCATTTATGCCGGTTTGTAAGACTATAACATGTTGCTGGCAGTTCTACTTAAGGGTGTAGCATAGAAATGTTTTGGGAGTTTTTCGAGTCTTTCTTCATATTGCTAAGTTTTTGTTATTATTATATGAAAGAAAAGAAAATTGTGTGAAAGTATGCTGCAATGTAAGTGTAGGCGTATGTCAATATTTTGCTTTCTTATACTTTTCCATAGGGAAATTATATGAAATCTTCCTCGATTATATTTATCTACATTGTCGCAAAGCCATAAAATTAATAGAAAGCCTGAAGATTCATTTTCAATTAAATTTCTTCATTTTCTGTCTTCAATTACATGTCTTAAAGTTAATTTTTATTTAAAGCGAAAGCTACCTGGCTTAGCTGTAAGTTCATATTCATCATTTAAGGATATTACAGTAGGGTTGATAGAAGGTAAAAATTACTAACATATAGTATGGGTAAAGCAAATAACAACATTATAGTCGGGCAAGGTCGACTATTAGACACCCTATACTATTCCGCCACATACATCAAAAGTTACACATTAATTCCAAGGAAAGCCATACTTTTTATGGAAGCCCGGATAAGGGGTCGAATTCTTCTATGGAAGGAATCCTTATAAGGGAGTCATCCTTCCTTATATGCGGTAGCGTCCAAAAGTAAGCCCAAATGATCTAAATTCGACAAGGTTGATTAATATATATATTTTAGTATCGAAAGACTTTTCGTGGAAAAAATGATATGAGAGATGGTATAAAAAAAATTTCTTCAACCGAACCAAAGTTTTCATACCAACTTAGAATGTCCGAATACTTTTACAAAGCTAGCTTTGTTGCGAAATTTCGAAGGTTGTCAATTCTCTTAAGTTTTCAAGATAAGGCGTTATATGGGGATGGGTCGAAAAAGTGAAGCGATACAAGCCATTTTTAAACCATAGCGAAACCTTCAGTGTACTAAATTTCACCAAAATATCTGAAAAAACGACCTATAAGTTGAAGAAAAATTTATATAGACGGACGGACAGATAAAATGGCTCACAGACGGACAGACAATTTTAGATCGTTTCAGAGCATGATTCTAAACTGATCGATATAATAAAAGGTGAGCCTATCTTAATCAGTTCTGGTTGTTACACACGTCAGCAAAATTAAGGTTAACCGATAGTCATACGTGGCAGCTCATGTCCTACTTTTAATCGTAGAATTTTTTGCTTTGATCTAAATAAATTGCAATAATACTAAGCAATTTAATGAATTTTTAAAATCAATAATTGGCTCTAACAAGAATCTGATAAAATTACGTTAATTTGATCATCTGATCAGTGAAGCGATTTAGTGGAGCTAAGATCGCAGTTGATTAAATCGTCGAATTACTAGTCTTAGCTGCTAATGCTTATCATATTTTAATCCAAAAGAGTAATTCTTCGAGAAAAAAAAAAACTATATTTGTAATAATAAGTTAAGTAATTTGTTATAGTTACAATCCTTAGATGGTTAATTGGTTTTACGAAATGAAAATTGGGAATCAATCAAGAGGCATCGTTTAGTTAAAACCGATCATGAATTTTCAAAAGTACAAAGAGAGGCAAATAAATGATCTTACAGAAATTTATTGGGTGTTAATTAAGTGTTAACGAATGAAAGTGTTCAAGTTCGTGTGGTGCAAATTCGTGGCACGTCATGCTGCAGCTGCCGGCCGACAAAACGAAATTTTTAACTAGCACTGTACAAAAAACCGAATATAACAACAAAAGAAAACCCTACTAGAAAAATAAAAAAAAGAAAGAATGGATTCGGCAAAAGTAAAAGAAGAGAAAAATAACGAAGGAGAAAGTAATACATTAAAGAACAATTAAGCTAATGTACCGACAAGAAAAACATAGAGGAGTAGAGTAGTGGACGCCAACGAGTGCGCTTGTTTCTTTCAATTGTTTTGATTGTCTGTTTTTTCTTTTTTTTTTTGGAAAAAAAGGCAATACTTAGTTATTCGAAAATTAAATTAAAGAAAAGAAAAACTCATGAAAGAAGATTTGAATGGACATTAAAGTGATACGGTTTGATTTGAACATGAAGAGAATCAGAAAAGAGAAGGGAGATCGTGAACGAAAGTGAAGAAAAATTTATGATTTGATCTGAAAATGACAAGTTTTGTGATGGATCAGTATAAGCCAATTGCAAAGTAAAAGGACTGCTTAGTAAATTAACCGAAAGAAAACGTGGGCAATGTGTAATTAGGGAGAAGCTTTAGAAAAAGAAAGAAAAAAGCCATTAATTGCTTGCGTTAATGTACAAAGCATTAATTCCCTATAGCGAACTCAATCACAGAGATAGGAAGTAATGTGAATTTAGCCTAAGGCTAAAGTCTGTAAAAATATTTGAAGATTGCATTAAATAAAATACCGGGACTTATATATATAAATACAGTAAAGAAATAAGGCTACAAAAAAAAGGACAGAACTTGCTCAATATTAAGTGAAATATAAAAATTTCATCAATGTCAAAGAACTGTTAATTTTGGTATATGCATATATATGTATATATATACTCATATATTGAAAACGGTGCATAACGGAAAGCTGAAATATTCGAAAGATAATCCGCATGCATATCGAGAAAAAAATTGTAAGAAAGGAAATGCCAAAAAGCAAAAACAACAATAACATTAACATTTACAAAGTACTGAAAAAGAATTTCTTGCTTTCAACAAAGGCACTGTTTTATGAAATAAAGCGAAGATTTATCTTTCGTATATATATATATATATATCTTATCTTTCGTATACTTATAATAATGATAGTATTACGAGTGAAAGATTGCTTGCAAAACTCTAAAAATTTGTTCTAAGAAAAAAGAAAAGAAAACAAAAAGTCTTGTTATTCCGAATATCCTAGAAAGAGAGCAAGTAGCTAAGCCCCTGTTAGTGACTTAAAAGTATGTGCTGTGGTAAAATCGACTCCTGTGGTGTTTGGCAGTGTGGCTTTATCCTCAATGGAATGCCAACAGCATTGGAAGGAACGAGTCGAATAATTTTACAGTTGAGGCTATTCTCAGGTAGCCAAATGGTCAAAAGAGTCAGTTCTTCACTACTTGCAGAAATCATCAGGCTGTCACCGACTTCAAGGCTGCCAGCTTATAAGAGGATTGCCAGGTATTGTTTTAGTTAAGAAAAAAAAAGAAAAAAACAAAGATGAATAATTAAACAGCGTATCTCACCGCTGAGGCAGGGTATGTGGCGGCGCAGGTGTGGGGGGGTGTGGAGGGAGGGGTACTCTGGGCAGATACCGACAGACAAAAGAGAGACCAACAGACGACGTACCGGACGGACATCACAATATGACTTAAAATATTACATAGTATAAATGAAAGACCTTTGTTATTACTCTTATTCTACCTTTTTTTATTTTTCTCTATTTGTTTGTTTTTTTGTAATGCGGCGAAGCGGGCAAAAAAAAGAATGAAGAAAGAAAAAATTTGATAACTGCTCTACTGCGAGCGAGTCGGGCCGCCTTACACCTTAAAGAAATTAATTCTAAATAAAATCACCATCTTGTGATAAGAATGGTATCGAGAAAGGCACATTTCATAACATTCTTTTTTGGAACCATTTTATAAGTCCTTTCAACTAACCATGAATTTTAGGAAATTATTTCCTTACGTTTTGATCTCCAATTCTTGAATCAAGAAAAATCCTCATTTATTTAATATATATATATGTATATGTATATATATATGTGTATATTTAAGAGATGTATGTAGATATAAAGGAATTATTCAAAAACTCTTTTTTCACAAAACTATCATAAATTTTATTTATTAAGTAAATGCGGAAAATTTTTACCCCGACATATAGACGAGCACACGCAATGAAAAGCTTATAATTTATGAGATTTTGAATAAGAAAAACGCCAAACCAATGTATACTTTGGCGAACATATTGCGAAAAATTGGCAGAAAATAAATGTGAGATATGTATATATGTATGTATGTATATTTAAAAAAATTAAAAATAATGGAATTTTTTTTTATCTTCAATTTCGCACGTTCTCTTGGCTATTAAAGCATAATAGTGCTTGCATATGATAACAATAACTATGTATTATTGCTTTGTGCAACCTGCATTTAACCTTAGCCTACATTTTGTTTAAAGTAAGTAGTTTTCTTCTTTTTTTTTTCTTCTTTTCTTAGCTTCATATAAGCAGTGCCAAGCATCTGTACAACTCTGCATGCATTGTTAACTTAAAAAAAAAACGAAGAGAAAGAGAAAGTAAACGAGTAGTACCTTTAACGTTTCATTCATTTATGCCTGCGTAGAAATCGAAATTCAGAGAAGATGTAGAATTCTGCTTCGGTCGTTCGAAGAAACGTAATCAATTGGTGGAAGCACCAAAAGGCCTAAGAATATCTTGCTTTAGAGAACCAATGATCATTCAAAATATTAATTAAACAAGAAACAAGAAAATTGCATTCGATCATGATCCAATCTTTTGTAAACACCATTGCCGTGATCCTAAATAAAACGGTAGAGATGTACATTTTCATACTCTATAATGTTGTAGGCGTGTCCTTTGATTATTTTGAATCATTTTTAAATTCTTTCGCAAATTCCTAACCGATATCTTCATTTTTGCGAACGGTAGCATGTTTACCATAGATACGATACTGTTTGGCAGGCAGACAGATGGACATACGAACAAACGGACACTTCTAAGGTGCAACTGGTCAAGAGTTTATAAACTTTACGGGGTTTATGAAACTTCTTTCTGTGCGTTACAACGTTACGTTTGGAGAAAAAATAAATTATATAATCACACACTATAAAACTGAGTAGGCGTGGCCAACTTTTTCCCCTTTTTGTGGAGGTACTACAGCATAGTAGTCCATAGAAAATACGGTCAAAATTTTGTGCATTTATCTGTTGCAGTTTATGAGTGATGAGCAAAAGGTCGATTTGTTATTCCATTTGAAAAACATAAATGTCTTCACATTACGTAGCACTGTAAACCTGGCCTTCAATCGAATTGACCTGTTTTCAATACTAATGTGCGTGCACGAAATCCCAATCTTTCTGCCAAATTTGAAATCGAGATCTTCATTTTTGCGGCCTAGAGAATATTTACACCAGGAATTTGACAGACGGACATGCTTAAATCGGTTCAGCGTATGATGTTGATCAACGATATATACACTTTGTGCAGTGTTGTAAACGTTTTGATGGAATGACCATATCCACCATCCTTCGAAACGAGTGAAAAATCGAGTCGATTGGCAACGCAAATTCAATTTCGAACATAGCGAGCATAGTGGGGAAGAAGATTGCGCATCCTCTCCTTTCTGGATCGAACCGCTGGTTTACTATTATGAATCAATTTTCATCATGAAATATTGAAAGTGAGACCTTTTTATCAGATTTAAAGATTCAGTTTTCGCAGGAACGATTATAAGGGAGTTGTCTCAAAAAATTGCCTTAACCGAACCAAATTTTCCATATGAGTTCAGGAGCTTAAAACACTACTACGTAGCGAGTTATGTCGAGAAATTTTGAAAATTGTGACTTTTTCAAATAAGGCGTTACGTGGGAGTGACCGATCCGAACCATTTTGAATAGGTTTAATCTTTGACTCAATGTACCAAATTTAATCAAAATATCTTGAAAACGGCGAGCTGTTGGTTGGTTACGTCGACGGAAGTGAGGTAGATAGCCGGGCAGACAAATTCAGATTAAATCAGAAATTGATTCTGAATCGATCGATATAATGAAAGCTGGGTCTATTTTAAACACTTGTAGATGTTGCACACGTCCGCACGTCCCACCCGCTTATTATACTCTGTACCACAAGCTGCATAGGATATAATAAATAACACAAACGATATAACTCAACACTTTAGGCGAGATACCCAATCGCCAATACAGTCTTAACGGCAAGAAAGGAACTGAAATGCCTGACACTGTGCATAACTTACGTTGCGTTTATGCAAGGCTTCTTCAGCCTATATATATCTTCGGTTGTAATCGATTGAGAACAATCAAATTTTTGTTTTATTAAAATCAATAACAATACTAACAACAATCAGGTTATATTCAATTGTAAGAAAAGAAGAAGAAGCATATAACCTCCCTATCACAGTTTTTCATATTAAATAGAAATATTTCATGCTTTACATTCATTTAATGAATGTTTTATGGAAATCGTTGTAATATTTTATTCTTACATTCATATATACATGCATACATGTAACGGAAAGGCGAGAAAGGAAAAGAAAATTTGCAAAATAAATCTAAAAAATGATTGCGATTGCGATTACTATTCTTTTTTCTACAGAGCAAATTGTTGAGACGTGCAAAAGCTGCACTGCAGGAGGGCGCTTTACATACGCAATGTAAGTGAAAGGAAGAAAAGTGTAAGAAATAAAAAAGTGAATGCTTTGTGATGAAAAATTTAGAACTCGTTAAATGTCATCTTAAGGAAATGCAAAAAATTCATCATTCAGTCCTTCAGTCCAGGACAGTTCTATCTACAGGGTCTTGGAAATTGTTTTCACTTTTTTCGCGAATAACACGATTTCAACTAAGAATTATTGGACCAAGTTTGAAATGTATATTTAATTTCTTGTAACTCGGATCGTAAGAACGGACACGAAATGATTACACATTGCTTTACACCGATCAGGTTCGTTACGGTTATTTCTAATTATATGTGCTACAAACGGAAAGAAATATTTAACATATTCCTACACTTCGTTGCAGGATATAAGTTAACGAGAGTGAAAATAAATGACTAAATTCTTGCGGTTTTTTTTTTTTTTTTGGCATCACAAATAGCATTAGCAAACAAAATCCTTTTACTCGCTTTGCTTTCATTTTCTGAAACAGATGCTTCCGGCTGTTACATACGCCATTGTTGGCTTTAATTTCTTCGTTTTCCCCGTTTTTCTGCAGCTTATAAGCAACAACGTTAATTCTAAAAATAACGAATGTGCGTTTGTGCGATTTTTCTCTGCTTTCTTTTTTTACAGCAACTATGAAGGCACAGGTGAATATTGAGTTTGTCCTCTCGTTCGCAAGGACGAGAAGTGCATACAACTCATATAACCGCATTTATGTTAAGCTATCTTTTCATTTGTCATTGCATCTATGTACGCTTCCCACTCTTTACACTTTCATTTGCCCATTCCTGCGGCTGCATGTAGGCCCGTATGTCAATGTACCCACTCGTGCGTCCTTACGTCTACATGTCTCTCGTGCTCGTGCCTTTTCTATCTACGAATCATTCTTCTTGTTGGCTCACGTATCGATCGGTAAGTACGCCGGTAGGCTCGTCTATCACTTTGTACGTAAGCCTTTTAGTCCGCCTGTTTGTTTGTCGACACGTCTATCCATCTGCTCATGTATCTTAATGCTTCGTCTACATGCCTGTTTGCATATAAATCTCTTCGCACCCGTCTATATATGTCCGTCTGCCTGATGTCTATCCGCCTATGTATCTGTCAGTTCCTATATCTTTCCGTCCATCTGCTAGTCTTCCTTTCTATTTGCCCCACGTCTGTCCGTCTCTAAGTCAGCCCGTCTGTTGGTCATCTTGTCCGCTTGTGCACAAACTTTTCAGCGTATATATCTACTGACCTGAATGTCCATCCCGCTGTTTATCTCACCATCTGTATGCTACTCTGTCTATCTATTTGTCCGCATAGCTGTCGGCCCGGGCTTATCTAAGCCCGCCTGTCTATTGGTGCGCCCATCTGGTCGTTTATGCTGTTCAGGTGTTTTCGGTCTACATACCTGTTCGAGTATATACATGTTCGTCCGTCAGCTTTATACCACGGGTCCGGGTTTATCCATTTACATCTCTTCTCCCTCGTCTCAGTACTCATGCTTCGGTTTGTCTGTTGATCCATCCTTGCGTCTGCTCGCCCTGCTCGGTTTCTTTCAGTCCATATAGCCGTCCACACATTTTCCGTTCGCCTGTGTGTATGTTTGCCGGGCTCATTTGTCACCTTGCCCATACGACTGCCCCTACGTCCATCCTTTTTGCAGTTGGAGGTAAAATGTTCTATGGTTTTCTAATATGTCGCAGACTATTTTTCTATTTGGCTCTCCTTAATCCTTATAGGAGGATCGAGCAAAAATTTTCTTTCTTACGTTAAGTCGAAATTGTGTGGCGGTCTTTGTTACATTAAGTTTACTATGAATTATTTATCCAATATATATATAATTTCATGTTAAACGACGAGTATTCAAACTTCGTGGTTAACTAACAATTACTTTTGCTTTGCATATTTGTTTTCCTAGAATTTTTAAGAATTTTTTTTCTTTTTGTGGTTTACATTTCTCTTAACATTCGCTTTATTGTTGATTTGCTTGTATGTGTACACAGTTTTTTTTTTTTTTTGACGTCATCACCTGCAACAATCAAGCAAATGATTAATGTTTTGTTGATGTTTGTG
Organism: Glossina fuscipes; assembly: GCF_014805625.2. NCBI lineage: Eukaryota > Metazoa > Arthropoda > Insecta > Diptera > Glossinidae > Glossina > Glossina fuscipes. The sequence goes on from NW_023998457.1 coordinate 4,785,507, forward strand.
ACGGGGAAGAGAGAGAATTTTCTGCTTGTTGATCCTTGTTCTAAATAATAATTTTTTTATGAACAAAGTCATGCAACTTTTATATCTGTACCTTTATTAATATAGATGTCATGTACATGTCAACCAGAAAGAACAATGTTATGTATATAATCATATGTGTATATGACATAACGTAGTAATAAGCACAAAATTAATGACATACGTATATGAAATATTCATTTGGATAAGCATTTAAATCACACGAACTTGGCCAAGGGAGTGTTTGGTTTTTTCTTTTAATTTCAATTTCCCTCGGACCGAGCTATATATACTGCGTATTCCATTGGTGTAGGAGATTCAATGTAATGCCTTTCGGTAACCTCTGATCGAAAACGCAACTTTGGTCCACAACATTAACAATATCTCCGCCAATGTTTGTCTTACTGTGCAATGTGAATCTATATCTGCCACTCCAAACACACCATCGTACATTCCTTCCTTATCTTGCATATTAACTATTGCACTGAAGTCTTTTCTCAGTGTCATTCGTATAACCTACACTTAAGTGCATTGTTAACCGTATTGCTTGCCTTATTTATTATACTAAACTTAGGGATCACATCTCTTCCTTCCCACCGGCATTAATTCTCTTTTATATTCATTAGCGAAGGATGAGGGATATATCCATTTTGCCAAAACGCGTGCAACGCCCAGAAGGAAGTGTCAGAGACCCCACAGATTATATATACTCTTGATTAGCATCAAATTCTAAATCGATTTAACCATGTCCGTCTGTCCCTCCAAGTAATGTCTGTTGTAAACATTCTCCTGGCCGCAAAAATGAATCCATCGACTTCGGACTTGGCAGAAACGCGAAAAAACTTGCACGCATGTTGATATTGAAAATGAGCCAAATTGGTCGAAGAACACGCCCACAGCACCACGTAAACTTTGAACACCTCTGTTTTTAAAAAAAGATGAAAAATTTCCTTTTTGACCGTTACTCATAAACTTAGGAGGTAGATGCACAAAAATTTGAACGCATTTTCTATGGGCGATGGTGTAGCATTCGTGTACAAACATCGATAAAATTGACCAGAAGCTTCAAACATTGTACTTATAAAAAATTCCAATTAGATTTTTAAAGTTTTAATAGGTCTTAACCAATCTATTCGAAAACACTGAGCTCGTTTCTAACCATTAGATGGATCAGTATACTAAGTGATACGAGTGTTATTAACTACGGAAGATATTTGACTTTTAAGCTTTTTTTGCCCTCAAGACCCTATAGGGTATTGGGCAAGAAGGCTTGCGTCTAGGGAAAGAAGTGTAGGTTAGTCAACATTTCACAAGGGGCAACCATTGCATAAAAACGAGTTTGATTTGTGACAAACAGTTTAAAAATGAAAGTAAACGCCAGTCATTGATAGGAGAGGCGCGCTCATTCCAATGCTTCGCGAACATTTTTATGTTTTCCTTGTAGAACCGTTCCCCAACTTTTCAAAATGCATTAACCTCTTCATGGGAATCGCATATCTTTCTGGCGAGTATTTGTTTGAATTTCCCGATCAGCTTATAGTCGCTAGAAGCTAAATCTGTAGGATACAATGGACATGGAAGCAATTCGTAGTGGCCTTTGAGGACTTATTTTTTACCAATTTCATAGAATGCTATTTATCCTTTTTATATATAACATTTTGATCGTCTTATAGATTTTATAACCTATTTTATACTCTATACCGCTTGTGACCTAGGTTACATTAAGTTTTTATGGACGTATGTAACAGGCAGAAGGACTTAAAATAGATTAACCTTTTGTTATATCATATGTCTGTCTGTCTGTCCATCTGATAACTGTCCATGTTCAACTATGTCCGCATTCAAGCTACAGGTCGCGATTTTGAAGTACTTCACTCTAAACTCAAGAAAGGAAGCTATTGAAAATGGTTTTGATAGATTCACTTTCTCGACCACTCTCCACATAAGGCCCACTTTCAGAAGTCTTTATATGAAGAATTAATGCAATTTTTATAATTTCTCGAAAAAATCGGTTAAGTAATAGTATTTCGTCAATCTAAATTTTTATGAAAACTTTGGATTAGCTGGTGAAATTTCTTTAACCCTCTCTCAGGCAACAGTTCCTGCGAAAACTAAATCTTTATGTAGTCAGAAGGTATACTTTTAAAATAATTCAGATACAATCGCATATAAGGATTCCTGCAATATGCGAGTCTTCATGAAAAGCATACTTTTGCATGAAAATATTGTATAACTTTTGATGTATTATTACTTGAACGAGTGAATAAATATATTGAGTGAATATAAATATAAATATATACGAAGTGGTGTAGGGTATCTAATAGTCGGCCTTGTCCCACTATAATATTCTTACATGTTTCAGATAGTCGATGAATGCATGGAAGAATTTGGAATAATGTCTTTACAAATGGTTTCAATAATTGATATATAGACGAAACGTAGGAAAGACGGCAACACTGAAATTGTTATTGACACATTGAACGAAAAAAAAAAAAGAAAAATTTGAAGCCAATTACCAAGAGAAACAAATGAAAATGTCTATTGAAATCATTTCGTATAAGAACAGAGACATTTCTGTAGCTTTGTAAAGGAATAAATCAAGTTGGGCATGGGAAGATATTAGAAAACGAAAGAGATGAAAACAAAAAAACGAAAGTAAGGAACTGACAAATGATGGAAGAAGAATCAAAACGAAAACGGCAGTTGCAAAGACATTCAAATAATTACATTGAGTAAAAGAAAAACATATATGGTTGTGATGGAATCTTTTACACCCACAAACTAAATTTTCATATACCATCACATTATGCGGACTTGGTTGATTTCCTTTATTTTCAGTGAAAACTTATGTCCTGTTTCCGTTGTAGTTAACGAGTAACGAGCTAAGCTCACGGTGGGAAAAAGTGTTCCCAGTTTTTTTGGTATTGCCGTGTATGAGTTGTGGGCGTCTTCTTTCAACAATTTAGATCGCTTTCAAACCCTTTTGCAACTTTGTCAGCAATATCCTCGTTTTTACGAAAGGCAGATAGATCCTAAAAATGCTACACTGTTGAGCAGACGCAAAGATGGACAGACCAAGGGACGAAAGCATGTTCGTGCATTCCGAATCTGAAATTGACGAAGAATTTATGTACTTTATGGACCTCGTGAATCTTGTTTCTGCGCGTTACAAAGCTACTGGAAAATAATTAAATTTTGATGTATTATAATAACGGAGAGGCGTGGTCAGTTTTTCTCACTTTTTTTGTAGGTACTACAACATCATCCATAGGAAATACTTTCCAATTTTTCTAGATTTATTTGCTGCAGTTTATTAGTAACGAGCGGAAAACCAATTTTTTATTCCTTTTGAAAAACAGAGGGGTTCTCAGTTTACGCGGTGCTGTGGGCGTGATCAAACGATTTGATCCATTTTTAATACCAATCTGCGTGCAAGGTCTTCCAATCTTTCTGTCGATAGCTTCAAGAGAATTTTTACAAAGCACGTTATACAGACGGGTGGACGGGCCAGACGGACATGTTTACATCAATTCAGAATTCGATTTCGATCAAGAATTTATAAACTTTATGGAGTCGCTAAAGCTTCCCACTGGACTTTGCAAACGTTTTGACAAACTGAATGTACCCCCATCCTCCGGGCAACTACTACAAAATAGAATTCCAGAATGCAACCAAATGAAAATTGAAAGCGTTTACAGTAAAAAAGTGAAACAGTTTACCCGTAAAATATAGCTATTAGGATGAGAGTTGAGCGATGTATCTCAAAAGTGAGATAAAAAATCTTAGTTGAGGTTATGTTTATTTGATTTTTTTTTCGGAACCAACCGTGTAGTTTTCAGGCAAATTAGAATTTTTGCTTTAAAAACAAATGACGATATTTGCTAAAATTATATAAATACCAAACCATAACCGAATGGAATTGTATCTACATATGTGTTTAAAAATCATGGAATACTGTTTTCAGATTTATTGCGTCATATTATGAAACTTTCTTCAATTTCGAAATTTCTTAGCGTTTATGCTAGATCGTCTCATTGATTGTCATACCCTACACCACGTCTGGTACGTTGTATATTGAGTTTGCGTGGCTATGGTATGAAGACTAGACCTAGACGGGTTTCAGGCAGACAGATATTTTAATATACCTTTCAGAAAATGATTCTGAATCGATCAAAGCCTTCTGTCTGTTTGATGTCTGTCCATGTTAGTATAGCAATTTTTGAGATATTATGATGATATACATATAAATCTGTAGGAAAACAAGTAGGCGTTGGTTTTATTTTTTTTGGTCAATTTTTCTTATTTGTTGGGAACGTTTTTTTTTGATTATTCAACTTTTGGATTTTGTTCAGTTCAGTAAAAATAAATAAAATGAAAAAAAGTAAATTTAAAAATTTTAAAAAAATGTGTATAACAATATAAAGAAAGACTTTTTTTAAGTTGGAGTAAAAGCTGTGATAATTTAATTTACGAATTTTTTTTGAAACAAAATTTTCGATAAATTATAAAATTTTTTTAAATTCGCGTAAATTCAAAAAAAGAAAAGATGTCTGGAAGACTACTGCAAAATTTTTAACTTAACCCAGCAAGACTGCTATCGCAACTATTTGGTTTTGAGTTTGTTTTTTTAATCATCTTCACGAAAAGAATCCAACGCCATTGAATATAAGTTTGTCATCAAATTAAAACACTACGTCAATTATCAAAAATGGAAAAGACAGAAAAGAAAGCCAAAATCACTCTACCGAACGATAAATCTTCAAAAACCACAATCGCTGACAAAACTGTAAAGATTGCCGGTGGTGACAAACTAACGCCTAAAGGAAAATCTGCTGCAAAGTTGGCGAAAACGGGAGCTGGTAAAGGAAAATTTCCGGGAGGAGAAGGAGCTGGTGATGCTGATGACCTTGATGCCTGGATTAAGTCGCGTCTACTACTTAAACCGGACGATCAACTAGAGCTGACAGAAGCTGAACTTGGCGAAGAATTAACCAAAGTTCTAACGCCCACCAATACTAATGTGGTTCTCAATTTTGTAGTGTACAGTTTCAAGGAGGGCACTTTTGTTAAGATTCCACCCGCTGATATTACGGTCACATTATTTCAATAGGCTGGCGAAGTAAGTGAACACTCACACACACTCACATTCACTACACAACCACTTACATCCTAAAAATTTATAAAGATTCTATAGGGCAAAATCACATTCTTGAACCCCCGAATTTCGGCGAGCTAGTCAAATATCGTTAATAGCCCTTTGAGTTGCTTAGCATGCTACAAATCACTGACGTAATTTGAACCAAGGGTGAACTCTACTGAAAATGGTCTGAATCGGTCCACTTTTTCGACTACTACCCGCACAGTTCTTCACTTTGAATTCCAATGGTAAATAGAGAAGTTATTTCGGAAATCTCCCAACAGCGAAAATTGATACTATACTTGGCTTTTTTTTTTGACATTCTTTTTAGTTCACTTCAAGCGAAAAATTTATAGAGAGAAAGCCTGTTCGCAGCATAACAACATTAAATTATTTTCGTTTGCCTTATAGGACAATAGTAGGGAAATGGATCTGCTGAATGCAAATTGAATGGAAAGAGTTCTTCATATGCACAACTCTTGAAAACATTCATATGCAGACAGTACTAAGTGTTACATAACCGGCAAAAAACATACGCATATATGCGTACATGTGTTCTTAAAACAAAATTTTATTGCAATATCATGAGCCATTGTTTCGCATTTCACACCCACGCAAACACTTTATGACAATCATTTTCATTAAATTTCATT
>NW_023998457.1:4791324-4802470 GCF_014805625.2 Glossina fuscipes
ATATGTACACGCACATATGCCTATGAATGTCTGCATATGAATGTTTTCAAGAGTTGTGCATATGAAAAACGCTTTCCTTCCAATTTGCATTCAGCAGATCCATTTGCCGACTATTGTCCTACAAGGCAAACGGAAATAATTTAATGTTGTTATGCTGTGAACAGGCTTTCTCGCTATAAATTTTTCGATTGAAGTGAACTAAAAAGAATGTCAAAAAAAAGCCAAAATACAAGTATAGTATCAATGCTCGTTCATAGTGCAACGCTTTTGGCAAACAACGCAGACCGAGTCGTGAAGTGCATTGAATAATTGCTCATAAGCGATTCTCACATCCATCAAAATTAAAAGTATTTGATTATTAAAAGAAGAAGTTGATTTTATTACATCTGTTGGGAGATACCCGAAATAACTTCTCTGTTTACAAGTGGAATTCAAAGCGAAGCACTGGCACACGACTACATCGCAACCTAATTGCCTTCAGTTGAGGCTGCATTTTAAGAATTAATTTGCAGATGTTCAAGAATAATCCCATGCATTTCTTACTCCTTAAAGACGGTGGCGTCTTGCGGGAAAAGTATTTTGGGTGCGAATGTTGAACATAAGCCAAGGACTGACATTAGATAGATAGAAGATAGATAGATAGCGATACGAAGATAAACGGCCACACCGACGGATAGACAGACGAGCAGACAAGTTTAAATCGATTCAGAAAAATGACTCTGAATTGCTCGGTGTATTGAAAGATGGAGTTACCTAAAGTCTGAAGTCATCTGAAAAGAGTTAATATATCCTACGCCCCAAGTATTGTGAACAGTAATGAAACGAATTGTTTTCCACTATTGACTGAAAAATTGAAAAAGAAACCAACTTTTTTAAACGAATTTATCTGTCAATCAATTTCTTGTAGACCCTTCTTCTAAACACTTTCATGTAGTTGTTGTGTATGACGCCTTCTTAAATTGCATTATATTTGCTTGATTGGTTTCATTCTTCTTGTTATTGGTAGTTTTCGCTTTCATGCTGCATAACTGTGGACTTTTTGGTCAAATCAGACAAGAAAATTATTCCGAACTTGCAAGTTATTTATAATGATTCCCATTACTATACTGCAGTCGTTTATTATACCCATCATCGAAGAATGAGAGGTGTATTTATTTTGTCAACACCTTTACAACACTCAGACGAAAACTTTAAGGACATCATATACTTTATAAATTCTTGATTAGCATTAAACTCTAAACAAATTTAAGCCTATCCGTCTGTCCGTTTGGTGTAACGTTTATTGTAAACACTTCGCTAGTCGCAAACACTAATCGATTTCAATTCTGACTTAAAAATCGAAAGTTCTTGCGCGCAGATTGGTATAGAAATAGAGCCAAGTCGGTCGTGTAACACAACCGTAATACAAAATAGACTAAGAAAAAAACAAATGAAGAAATTATATCTGGTCGTGATCGAATTTTTCGTACGCAACACCGTTCTTCTAAGTGCGTAGGAACATTATAGTCGGGCAAGGGCGGCCATTAAATACCCTATACGACATTGTCTAACACAAATTTAATTTGTATTATAGAACGAAAAATTATATTTAGTTTCCATATAAAGGCATATTTTTCATGTGCATATTTATGGGGAAACGGGACCAAAACGCAACCTAACGGCAGTACAAGTTTAATCCTAGCATAGGCCAGGACCTAAAAATAAACGTAGATGGTTCAAATTTTATAGAGTTCAGAGAGTATGAAATTACTATTATGAGTCAATTTCGATCAGCACATATTAAAACTTAGACTCTTCTGCTCTACAAAGGGTTAATTTTCGTGAAAATCCTTCTTAGGATGCAATGAAGATCGGTTCAGATTATGATCAAATGTCAATCGGTATAAAAAAAGGTGGGTGTATCTTAAGTCTTTCCGCGTGTTACTTACGACCGCACTAACTTCATACACCCTGTACCACAAGTGGTGTAGAGTATAAAAAGACAACAAAGAAGGAAAAAAGCACAGTTTTCTTACTGCATAATATTGGATGGGCGAGGCTGATTTTTCCTATATTTAAAATAAAAGTGGACATTCATACGGTGTATGTATTGTACTCGAAGAGTAACAAGAAACAAACACGGATAGCAAAGTTGTTCAGAGTTTTTATTGAACAGGCGTGTGGGCCTTTGACCAGTTCGAAGTCCTCGTTTTCGCGAATAGGAGAATGTGTAGCATAGGTACTAGACAGTTGGGCAGACGGACAGAAGGACAGGTGGAGGTGCATTTCGAATTTGAAACTGGCCAAGAATTTGTAGAAAGCGAGGTGTTGAGACTTGCCTTGTGTGCATTATAAAGGTATTGATTGGTAATATTTGCGTACAGTGTAATATTGAGTATGCGTGGCCAATTCTTCTCGTTCTCGTTAAAGTATTAAACCATCGACCTTAGAATATATGTTCAAATTTTTGCAGACTTACCTGCTGTAGTTAATGAGTAGTAAGCAAAAACACAAATTGTTAATTTTTTTTGAAAAACAAAAGTCTTCTCAAATTACATAATAGTATAGATGGGTCCTTCGACCGATCCGGCCAATTTTTAATGCAAACCTGCGTGCAAGAATTTCAATTATTCGTACCGAATTTGAAGACGTTAGCTTCATTTTTGTAGCCAGGAGAATGTTTACAACAGAACGACAGAGGGACCTGGTTAGATCGATTCAAAAGTTGGTACTGATGAAGTATATATATATATATACAACTGTGGGGTGTGCGAAGGAAACATGTTAACAAAATGAATGAATATACCCTTCATCCTTGGGTAAGGGTATAAGAAAAATCTTGTGTTTTTGCTAAACTGACGCAACGATAATAATTTGGGTGCATATTCCACGGGCGAATTTTAGAGGACCTTCACAAAAAAAGAGAAATTGTCAGCCAGGCCCATGCAATATTACAGAGTATGGAAATTTCGTTTTTTTACTTTTTTAGCCTTTTTTAGGATCGCGGTGATGGGCATAAAAAATTCGATCATGACCAAACATAATTTTTATACCCTAATCCAAAGGATGAGAAGTATAATTAATTTGCCAAACGTTTGCAACGCCCAGAAGGAAGAATTAGAGGCCCCACAGAGTATATGTGTTCTTGATCAACATCAAATTCTGAATGGATTTAAGCCTATCCATCTGTCCATCTGGCCGTCTATCCGTCTATATAATGTCTATTGTAAACATTCTCTTGGCTGCAAAAAAGAAGCTATTGACCTAAAATTATACGGACACATTGGAAGGTCTTGCGCGAAGCTTACGACTGAAAATGGGCGAAATCTGGCGAAAGCCACGCTCACAACAATACGTAAACTGAGAACACCTCTGTTTGCTCATTACTCATCAACTATAGTAAATAAATGTAAAAAAATTTGAAAGCATATTTTATGGGCGATTCTGTAGCATCTGTGCACAAAAAATTGAAAGAATTGACCACGCCTATGCAATATCATAGTGTATCAAAATTAATTATTTGTTCAATGTGTTCATAACAAGTAGAAACCCCATAAGGTATGTGAATTCTTGGCCAGTTACAACTCTTCAATGCACATAAACATGTCCGTCTGTTCGTCTCTCCATCTGTCAGTTTCCGTAACTTTGTAGTATATGTGGTAAACATTCGCCTGTTAGTGAAAATGAAGATATCGCCTACAAATATGCAAAAGAATTTGGAATTGCCTTGCACTTTTCAAATGACATGCCTACAATGCCCACCAGTCTCTACGACAAAAGCTTTTATTTTGAAAATAGAAGAAATCAACTGCACCCGCTCCATATTATTGAGCATGAGAATTATGTTCTTTTACTTCCTTTATTTTTTTTTTTGCGGGGGTAAACAGTGGGTGATGGGTAGAAAATATTCGATCCCGACCGAATTTAATTTTCTTGCTTTTTTTGTTTGCTTTTGTTTGATATCAATATTTTTGCTTATGGAGCACATTTTTGATAATACATCAATCAATATTAGTGTAAGTGTCAGGATGATTAACTACGTGCGAGTAAACAATTTTCTCGTAAATTTAAATCATATCACGAAAACGTTGCAATGCGACTCATGCTTGAGTTAATCTGAAAGATTCTCTCCGCCGATATATATTGAATTATATAGTAACTTGCATTTGAATTACGGAAAGCTTTAAAATTTTTATTAATAACACTAGTAGAATAAATATTGAAATGCAATAAAAATTTTATGATTCAATTTGTTTAGAATGCACACACAGAGTATAGTTAATAACGACAACGGTTTCGAATATGAATTAAACTGAGTTGAATTTAAAGCGACCTTTAGTTTATTGATATTATAAAGTGCCCGTTTCGTATTCCTTCACAAAATTAAAGCATGGGCAACCATCGGCCCGCTATGTTTAAAATTTTGAATATTTCAATTTGCACGCACATAACAAGGCTGCCATATGATATGAAAATTGAAATGGGCCCGCAAATGAAAAAAGTTGCCCATCCCTGATTAAGAGTGATACTTTTTAAAATATGGAAAAAGGGGGCAAACAAACTCACCGTATTAACGAAAATTGTGCACACGGACACACTCGATTCCTGTAATTTACAATCACTTTGTTCACCCTGTAGTTGAGTTATGTCTGCAGCTACAAATGTTTGAAAGTTCGTAGCTTTGCCAGCCTGGATTTTAATGTAGCCCCAAAGAAAATAAATCATTGGTTTTCAATTCAAGGCAGCGGTCTGAATATAGAAACGGCGAAGGCGGACCAAATTTCTGAATTCTCTGGTCCAATCTTTTAATGATATCTATACGTTCAAGAATCATGCGGCCCCGCAAGACACAATCATAACTTTTACTGGGCATTTTCGATAAAAGTTACAACTTTAACAAGTAAGAAAACTGTACTCGACCGCGTCCGAGTCTTTTATATAATATTAGACGTTTGCGAAAACACTAATCGATAATATGTAGACTTTGTATGGTCTCTGAAACTTCCTTCTGGATGCTGAAGGCGTCTAGGATTTTTTCCATTCTTGTACACGGGCTGCAAGGCCACCTGTAGAATAGAAATACAAATTTTCATAGTTGTATCTATTGTAGTTTATCAACAACACGCGCACTGATCCCAGGTTGTGATGGATTGCTGTCGTGTCCTATGACCGACTTCGCTCGCCTTCAATACCAGTTTCGTGCAAGAACCTGTAATCTTTGTGTCAAATTTGAAGACAATTTCTGGATTTTCGCGGCCAGAAGGATGTTTACCGCAAACATTCCATAGACATATGGACGCAAGTGCTTAGAGTTTGATGCGGATCAAGAATGTATATACTTTATAGGGTCTCGAAGGTTTGCTTCCAAATGTTATGACAAAATGAAAACACCTCTGCTCTTCAAGAGAATTAAAAATTGGAAAATGAACTACAGTAAATACATTAACAAAAAGTTTAACATATGGGCGATGCAGTCGCGCCTGTACAAAAATTGGAAAAATTTTTTTACATTAACTTTTTTTCCATATCTTTATAATGCAAGCTTCAAATATTGCAAATAAAGTACATAAATTCTTGGCTTAGGCACGTTGGTCTGTCCATCTGTCCGTCCACCCAACACTGTAGTAACTCTCTCTCCCGTTCGCAAAAGTGGAAATATCGCTTACAATTTTGCAAAAGAAAATAAGCCAAGCTGGTCAAAGGACCCGCCCACAATGACCTCGCGTCTATGCAACAATAACTATGAATACCGTTGTTTTCCAAGTTTCTTGCCTGCTACTCATAAAGTTTTTATAATGAAAGTATGAGAACTCCGCTGCGTCCATCCAATATTATAGAATATGACAATCAGATGTTCCGATCCGATCACGACCGAATATATATTTTTCTTATTTGTTTCTAATTTAATTTGATTGCATTGTTCATGAATTTTTGCAATTTATTTCTCTTTGCTGCAATTCTCCTCCCAATCCCAACATATTTATATATTCCTGCAAGCCTGCATAGGTTCGCGGAATATTGGACACATGTAATGTTTAACAGTAACAGAATATTTACTTTACTATGAAGACTAAGTAAATAGAAAAACATATCTTATAGTACACCACGTACAATACAACGGTAAAACAGTACGCTCCGCGTTTGCACGCCTAACAATTGATATAGTGATTTTTTGCAAACGAAACATATTTATATATGTGTATATGCATGTTAAGCATTATGTGTTTAATATTTTGACGTATAATAGATGATGTTTTCATATTTGCCTGTTCAGTGTTCTTCTTCTCTTTCGAAGTAATGGCGAATATGTTTTTAAAAAGTCTGTACTTTTAGGAGATTATGACAATTTTTGGAATACCCCTTGAATGCTTGACATCCGGTATTCACTTTAAATATGCTCCTATGTGATTTTCTTCAAAACAAAAAGCAGAAGAATGCTTTACTTTTCAAAATACTTACTTATCAAGTAAGTACCTGGCAACTTGCTATCCTTGCAAAAGTTAAATTCTATTTTTCCTTTAAATGCACGCTTTTTTCAGCTGTTGGCCTCTATATACCAATCAATAGTGTATGTCGTACTAAAGTTAAAATAAAATTTTATTTTAAAAAAATTCTACGTTCATACATCGCATACAAATTAAACCAAGCTTTGGAGAGTGACAATTGCTTTCAATAACATGTTTTTGTATTGTTCAATATAAGTTTTTTATACCATCATATGCCGTCGATTGTGGTACACTAGACTTGTATATCCGTTTGAAACGTTCAGTACAAATCCATAAACCAATATAGCCATGTTATCCATCCGTTCATCCATACATCTGTATGTTATTGAAATGTTTGTTGTAGCTTAAGTGTGATGATCTATCCATCCGTCTGTCCATCCATGCATGTGTTGTATACTGAAGTGATTATAGTTGCCAAAGAATAATGATTTGTCAGTCCGTATATCCGTCAGCTCATCTTTCGGCTATTAAATTGGTTATGGTTACCTTAGCATGATGATTTATCCGTCCGTCCGTACGTCCGCCCATTCTTACATCTGCTGGCTATTGAAACAGTTACGGCTACCTGGATATGATGAATTATCCTTCCGTCCGTCCGTTTGCAAGTGTGTCGGCTATTGAAATGGCTATAGTGGCCTCACCATGATAAATTACCCACCTGCTCGTCCGTCCATCCGTCCGTATATCTGGCGGCCATTAAAACGATTACGGTTACCTTACCATGTTAATTTATTCATCTGTCCGTCGGTACGTGTATGTGCGCCTATTAAAGTGGTTATAGTTGCCCAAGAATAATGATTTCTCCATCCGAACGTCCTTCAGCGCTTGTTTTGGATAATTTATCCATCCGTTCGTCCGTCCGTCCGTCCATTTGTACATCTGCAGGCTATTGAAACGGTTACGGTTGCCTAACCACGATAATTTGTCCATCCATCCACCATCTATCCATCGTTCGCCTAAATATGATGATTTATCCATCCGTCGGTTCGTCCATGCGTGAGTCGCGTATTGAAATTGTTATAATTGCCTTAGCACGTTGGGGTTACGTTTGCCTAACTACGATAATTTGTCCATCCATCGGTCGTCAATGAATTGGTTGCAATTGTCTAAGGAGAATGATTTATCCAACATCCCTCATAAGCCGCCACTTCATGTAAAATGAATTCTAATAAAATTTAAATAAAAATTTGTAGGAGACCAATGCTCCAACAAAGAATTTTTCATTTATCAGGTTTCTGTAAAAATTTAACAAATTAAAATCGAACATATCCGAATTGAAATAACGGATTCGTATAAATAGGTTCGAGACAAAAATTGAAGGGGACTAACTCTGATTTCTGACTTCTTCCTTTGTTTATTACTATTGTTCACCGGCAACTTTCCGGTCGGAAAGTTAAACTTATAATGAAGTGTACTAATTTATTTTAAATTATTTATTAATCAAGGAAATAAGTTAGAGGCGCTTACTATAACGATACGAAGCGTTAGGAAAATACCAAAAAAAAAAACTCATAAATATCATGCTAAGCCTTCATCATCACAACAACATATACTGCAAAAACAAACTGAATATATGTTGCCTTTATATATCACCTTTAAGCGATGAGTATCCAAAATTCGCCCTAAAGCGGATATGGCTGTGCTACTTGCATGTGCCTGAAATTTCGAATTGTTTCTGTTTTATTATCTGTTTGTTTGGTTATGATGAATTTTGCTGTCATCACAGTTGCTGCTGACGTTGATGTTGTGACTTTATTTGTTTGTTATTAAGATACGTGTGCATTGTATGCAATATTCTGCAGGAACACATCAGGGGATTATTGACAATTTATTGATAAATTTTTAACAAAAAAAAAAAAAAAAAAAAAAAAAACAACGGCCTTCTCGCAATATTTTCAACATAAACAACATTTGTAAGCAGATCATATGTTTTCTCACGTTCTATATTTTTTTTTGGAAATTTAACGAATAGCATGAAAATATTTTTCCAATCCGCGGTTTTTCATTCTTTTCCATTCATTGCTTAAATTTACTTCAATTTTACATTTTTAAGCAGAGTGTACTAAAAAGCTTGTAAATTGTTAATTCAAAGATATAATAGTATATAAAAGAACTAAAAACATCCTGCACCCCCCTACAATTATTCATATAATGACGCTTCACAATCAAGCTTTATATGGGGAGTGGTCGTTTCGAATCATTTTCAATAGTGTTCGTCCTTGGGACAAAACATGCCAGTGGGTTCAACAAAAAAATACATGAACATATATCAGATGGACAGACGGACAGACAAGCTTACGTCGACTCAGATAATGACTCCGACTGTCGCAAGTTTTCTTGACATTTTACCGAAATTTCGTAATCGCTGTGGATTGGATCGTACCAAAATATTCCACTTTGAAAAAGTGATTAAATATGTAAAAACACTACAGTGAAATACGACCCAGTATTAAATACCCTACAACAATTCGCTTAATAGGATTTTCATATAACGCCTTTTTTAAATAAAGTGTTATGTGGGAGGCGGGATTCGTCGTTGAGCCAAAAAACACGTCAGCTTGCCAAATCCCATCGAAGAAATTACGGTCCCAAGGCTCAATAAAAAAGTATAAGATGGGAGAGACCGACAGACAATAAAAGGAAGGTTTTTCTCAAGTCCTTCCGTATGGTGCATATACCATATATAGTTTAGGACATAAGAAGGCCATTACTGTATGACTACCCCACCTAAGGGTGAGGGACATATTCATTTTATCAAAACGCTCAGAAGTAAGTTTCAGAAAACTCACAAAGCATATATATTCTTGATCGGCATCAAATTCTGAATCGATTGTCCGTCTGTCCGCATGTCTCAAGAAGACATTATCCTTCACGCACACATTAAACTATTAGTTTCCAATTCAGTAGAAACTTTAGCAGTTCTTGCACGCATCTTGATATTGAAAATTGGACTAAGTCGTTTAACGGACACATTCACAGCAACTGATAATACTTTTGTTCTTCAAAAGGAATAAAAAATCATAAAAAATGACTCATAAACTTCGGATATAAACTTATAAAAACCTGCGATGTACACTCTATGGACAACGTTATAGTGGCTGCGCAAAGAAACGAATAAAATCAGCTACGCCTACCCTTTATTATAATACATAAAAATTTCATTATCTGTCAAAATCTTTATAACCCTCAGAAGCAGGCTTCAAAAATCGCATAAAGACTACGCTTTTTGGACTAATATCAAATGCGGAATATATGTGAACCTGCCCAACGCTTCATCTGTCCATCTGTCCGCCTGTCCAACTATGTGATATCTGTGTGTGTAACATTTTACCGTTCGCAAAAATGAAGATACGGCTTACAAATTAACAAAAGAATCCGAAAATATCCTAAACTCGGTTAAGGAATATTTCTGCAACTATCCCAGACCTATGCAATAAAAATCTGCTCTCCGTGTTTTCGGCTTCTTACTCATAGAGCAGAACGTCTAAACGATAAAGATATTCATTTTTATTCTGAAAATAGGAAAAATCAGCCACGCCCACTTAGTATTATGATTTATAAGATCTTAGTTCTTTTTCTTCTTTTCAGTCGCTTTCAATTATCGGTCATAACCGAATATCATTTCTTTACCTATTTCTTTTGATTATAAAGTCAGAAAGTTTGAATGAAAATTTTATGGAAAATTCTCTTACTCACGAATAATTATCGAAGATGGTATAGCACAACACAGCCTTTCACAACTTTCGCAAAAATTTCACATATTATAAAACTCGTTAAAGCAACGAAATCAAACGTAGAAAAAAGATTTGTTATGCTTCGTTACGCGAATATCAAATTTAAAAACTGACAAAACTTAAAATTAGCAAAATTAACAGTTGAGAAAATTAGACTCTAACTCAACTATTATGCAAATATATGGTTACCATACGAGTTCTCAAATATGTACTCATTTGCTATATTGTCCTGATGAACTAACTCATTTACTATTCAAACTCAAGTGCATACTAAATAGATGCACACAATTATGACGATTCTCTCTGTACATTAACTCTGGCAAAAGATGTTTTAGTATTCACGTATTCCTTTCGGGCAGCAGTAGTAGCAAAATCATTTAAATAATTTTTATGTGCATTTAGCTGAATATGTGGGACGTTGTAAAGCGAAAATAAAAGGTATAATATTCCTGTGCAACTGCCAGCAGGCAGAACACTTTAAGAGTAGATTGAACAACAACATGTGCATACTAGAGATCTCATTCATTTCGAGAATGAAACATAGGTGTGCATAGGTCAAGGATACGTGTAGGAAAGCCATTAATGCGGAGAAAAACCTCAACAAAAATGTTGTGAGACTTTCAGATCACATCAAAAGTAGACTGAGGCAGCTTACAACTCAGTCTACTCACTGTCCATGCTGGAGATTTTTTTCATTCGGAGAGTGAAATATAGGTGTGAATAGTTCAAGGTACGTATAGGGAAGCCATCAGCGCGGATATTTTTGCTGTGACATTTTCAGAACCTTTTCAAGAGTGAACTGAGGCAGCTTGAAGTAGCATGTGCACACTAGAGGTTTCATGCTTTTGGGTGAAATAACATGGATGTGGGCCAAGGAAAAGTGGAGGACAGCCAACAGCGCGGAGACTTTTGCTGTGAGGTTTTCAG